>NC_046157.1:164211437-164471437 GCF_011064425.1 Rattus rattus
TTTTGCACAAGAATCCATACTATATGAGAAAACACTCTTTCAGCCATCATGCTGTCATGGCCCAACAATCGTGACATCAAGCCCAGCTTGACCAATGGCTGGAGAGTGCACACGCCTATCTAGCTTGTTCTCACACCCGTTTGTCCATCTGACAGAACATGGATGAAGCAGTTGCCCACTGAACCCTGTCTGAGATCCATCGCACGGGACATCTGTTTGGTTCTTAAGATCTAAGATGCCCAGATTTGGTGAGGGACTCGCTGTTTCCTGCAGGAATTGGACAAGCACGCAAATAACCCCAGTATAATGAGATAAGAACACAGATGGCTCCAAGTTAGGTTTAGGGTTAGGCATAATTAGGGTGGCAGATGGGAAATTCAAGTTAAAATTCGGTAAAATTTTAATTAAAAGATTGTGTGTTTCCACCCCGAGATCTTACGAAGATGAGCTCAGGCCTCACGTGCCTGCCACCCCCACCATCTCAGTAAGCACAATCTGTTTGGAGCTGAGGGCCGTCCGTCACCCACCCTGGAATCGCTGGTCTTGCTTCGCCATGTCCCCAACTCACAGCCTGAGGAGACTGACCCAGTCATTACTATCTGTAAGTGCTATGAAGGAAGCAAACACAGGGACAGGGAACCGAAGGAAGATGGGGATAATTGAGAGATGACACTATCCAGTGTCACCCTGGGCCGTGACCAACTGAGACCTTTGCCTTTGGCTCCTATGTAGTCCCAAATCAGTCCCCATGTCTTCATTAAGATTGAATTCTTCCTGTATGTGACAGGATAGCCTGCTTTGCCTTTGTTCTGGTATCCTACCCTTATTCATGGCCGAACGCTCCCTTTTGCTTACCTAAAGGGCTGAATTCTGAGGTTCTTTGGCTTCTAGGCCTTGGACACATTCCTATGGTTCTTGGGAGAGTCAGGAGCCCTATACCGCAGGGCTCGGTGTGGGGTTGCCAATCGCTGCTTCCTGGGGCTGGTAGGAAACTGTCCTACCGTTTACAGTTCCTGTCTGGTGTCTCTCCCATGTCAGACCATGTGTGTTGGAAACAGCTTTCAGCAGATCTACTTTCTCTCTGTGCCTTTGCACAAAATTATATGCCTCATCCTGTCTTTTCCAAGGTGTCTCTACCCCTCCAGCAGACTGACTCTAGCAGGCTAGCCCTACAATTTTATTGGCCCATTTGTTCTCAGAAAGTCCTGAGGCTCACTGTAGCCTGGCTTGATGCTGCACACTTCTGATTCTGGTTTCTATGTAAGTTAGTGTAGGAGGATTTTATATTCAAGGCCTGCCTGGTCCATAGAGTGAGTTAAGGGCTAGCCTGAGAAACTTAGAGGGGTCTGTCTTAAAATAAAAAAATAAAGAAAGGGGATTGGGATACAATTAAGTGACAGAATATTTTCTTAGCATGTGTGGCCCTGGGTTTAACCCCTAGTGCTGGGAACAAAGAAGATAGTTTATAGTCTTTTGATGAATTGATTTTTCTTTCAGTCCAGCTATATATCTATGTATCTATGAATCTATGTATCTATCTATGTATCTATGTATCTATCTATGTATCTATGTATCTATGTATCTATGTATCTATGTATCTATGTATCTATCTATCTATCTATCTATCTATCTATCTATCTATCTATACATACATACATATTCATTGTCTGCCCACCCATCAATTCATATTTCTTCATTCAATCATTCACCCATTCATCTACCCACTCGCCCATTCATTTATCCATTCAATCACTTACTCACCATGTATCCACTCATGTGCCCATCTTTCAACAAAGATAGTATTTATTTCGTCATAAAATTATTGAAACAGTCTACCATTAAAATCTACTTACTTTTAAGAATGTGGCTTACAGGAATTTTTAAAGAGTAAAGTAAACCACATGAAATATTACCTCTCTGTGTGAGTGAGTGAGTGTGTGTGTGTGTGTGTGTGTGTGTGTGTGTGTGTGTGTGTGTATTTGTACACAGTCCCAATACGGGTCAATGTTCTTCTGTTTCCTATCTTCTGGGAGAACTCTAAGGCACAGGCTCCCTTCAGGAGTGAGAGTGAAGAGTTCCAGCCACTGCAAAAGGCATTGTCTGTCCTCATCTCTGAGACTTCGCTTGGTGTCAAGGATTGCCTGTCAAACATTCTAGAATGTTTTTCGATTTATAGAAAGGTTAGGTAGAAAGTCCCAAATTTCTATCTTTCTTCTCCAATCCCACTGTTGTAATCTGCTTTCATCAGCATCCTGTGTCACTGTGGAGCATGTCTGACAACTGAGGATCCACTGGGCACGTGCTAGCACCGGCTGAAGTTGGACATTGCTTCATGAGTTTACTGTGGCTTTGCGTGTGTACATATTTACGAGTGTGCAGTTGAGTGCCTACATGTGTATTCATGAGTGTGGATGCCAGGGGTCAACCTTGGTCATTCCTCAGTCATCATCCACTCTGCTGTTCTAGAACAGGGTCTCTCACTGGGACCTGAAGCGCACTGATTTGGCTGGGCCCACCTGCTGGTGAGCCTGAGAGATCTTCCAATTTCCATCCCTTCACTGCTGGCTACAAGTGTGATCCACCACTCTTGGTCCCTCCCTCCCTCTTTCTTTCTTTCTTTCTTTCTTTCTTTCTTTCTTTTCTTTTTTTCGGAGCTGGGGACCGAACCCAGGGCCTTGTGCTTGCTAGGCAAGTGCTCTACCACTGAGTCAAATCCCCAACCCCCCTCCCTCTCTTTCTTTCTTTCTTTCTTTCTTTCTTTCTTTCTTTCTTTCTTTCTTTCTTTCTTTCTTGATGTTTGGTTTTATTTGTTTTTCAAGACAAGGTTTCTCTCTGTAGCCCGACTCTCCTTGAATTGTCTCTGTGGATCAGGCTGGCCTCAAACTCCGAATCTTCCCACCACTGTCTGTTGTGTGCTGGGACTAAAGGCATGGGCTGCCAAGCCCAGCTCAACTCTTGGCTTTTCTATATGGGTGCTGGAGGTGGAGTTTCAGTCCTCATGTTTGTGTAACAAAGTCCTTTGCTGACAGAGCCGTCTTCTCACCCCTCGCCCCGACTATTGACAAGGTAGTAGCATACACAGGTCAGATTCAGTTTCCTCCCCGCAGCCTGGCTCTGTCTTCACTCCCTCTCCCAAGGATTCCCCAAGCCCTTGGAACCCTCTGATCTTTTCACACTCTCTATATTTTGTTTTGTTTTCCAAGATGAAAGAGAATGGAATGTAAACATACGGTGGGGATAAGTAGTTAAACAAAGCGGAGACTGAGGAGGCAAGGAGAGAGAGGAGGTACGGAGGGAGCAGGTGGCCCTGGAAGCCAGTAGATGTGGTCATATGCCAGAGAAGGGGTGGCCTTGTCCTAGAGCTTCCTGGCTCAGCATAGGTTACATGAGGTGGATGGGAGCACAGTGAGCTGGAGAAGTTCTTGACTGGTGCTTTGGTTATTTAGTGGTACCCTTCAGTGGCTCCGACAGATACAGGGATGGGGGTTGTCTTTGAGGAAGAAGGTAGAGCATGGAGATGGATGGTTATCCTACAGCCTTGTGTGGCAGCTTTCTGAGGCTGAAGGCCACAGTTTGCAAGAGCTGGACCTGCTGCGCACCAGGGCGGTGACAGGTGTCTAGGAGGTATAGGTGGTGGGCGGGAGGCACATTTTGTGCAGAATGACCAGAGCATGGCTTCTACTTCTGAAATCCCCTGTGCCATGGTCACATTGCCAATCCCGACGACACCTGAGCAACACATACAGCCAGGCGGCAGTGCCTCTTTGCAGAAATCAAGCGTCACCTCTCTTTTTCCCCACTAGGAGCTGAACACAAGTTCTGCATGAAGAAGCAGAATTCAGGCGTCACTCTCCGTCTAGAAGAAGCTCGTCTTTGAAAAGCATCTTTTCCGAGTTTCTCTCTCTTTCTCTCTCTTTCCTGTCTCCTTCTTTTGGGGGGTGGGTTGGGAGTGGGGAGTGGTTAGCATTTTGTGTTTTCATAAAAGCCATATTCCACCCATGCTATTCTGTAGCGCCCGCTCGGAGCCAGGTCTATTTTTTTTTTTATAAAGCATTTGGCACTCTGAAGTGTTACATGTGGCTCAGTGAAAACAGCAATATGGGGAGACTCAGAAGATGTCGCTCCATGTTAGGCACAAGACGTGATCAGCTTTAATTCTTCTTCAACACAAACACGACTCAACGGTGCCTGGGGCTGGCCAGCCGGGTGAGACTTCCGCTCCCTCTGTGCTGGTATCTGTCAGCACAGGTGCCAGGACCACATCAGTTTGAAGGCTTCCTGGACTAAGCCCTCTGGGTCTCAAGTGATCTTTCTGAGTTCTAGAGAGTTCTAGAGAGTTCCAGAGAGAGAGAGAGAGAGAGAGAGAGAGAGAGAGAGAGAGAGAGAGAGAGAGAGAGTTCCAGAGAGAGAATTCCAGACAGAGAGTTCCAGAGAGAGAGAGAGTTCCAGAGAAAGAGAGAGAGAGAGAGAGAGAGAGAGAGAGAGAGAGAGAGAGAGAGAGAGAGAGTCTAATGACTTCAAGTGAGTAGTAGCATTCCTGGGCGTCAAATGTAGGAGTCAGAGATGTCCCCCGTTCTCCTCTCTTCCATATCCATGCATATGAGCTGCACTAGGCCTTGCTGGAGTGGTGGTCCTTCATCATGGTCAGTCCCTGAAATGAGGACTGTGGGCTCCAGGTGCTACATAACCAAGTTATAAGCTCCTTCTTGGAAACCTGAGTGACAGCAGGCCATCTTTCCGGGAAAATACTGATGGCTGACTGATCGTACTGAACATTAATGGCCAGGTCCAGCTCAGGGGAAGGCAGACTTCTGCTGGTATCAATGCCAGTGAGTCAGACTGTGACAGTTCAGCCTCTGGAACCCAACCCCGTGTGATAAGGCCAGTTACAGGTAACTTCAGAAGCCTGCTTCTGACAGCGGTGATCTTTCCCTGGGCAGTTCTGTTCCATGCTGAGAATTCTTCCCAGAACTTGAACCTGTGACAAGAAGCAAGGAGAGAGCTCTCTGGTATAGGTGGTAGTGCTGTGATGACACAGTGGTTCCTGCGGTGTCACTGGCCAGGAAGAAAGAGGGTAGAGGCTAAGTCCTAACGCTGACACAGGATGAGCCCAGTGCTGCCTGACCCTGCCTATTGTTGGTGTTGGCAGAGGCAAGGGCTGCACTTTAGGCTGACGATGGCTCCAAGACAGCAGGGACAGATCCCCAGAGAGCCCAGGAATCTGTTTGAATACCAATTTCTTGAGATGCTCAGGCAGATCACTTAATTTTATCAGGTATGGGCAAATGACAGAGATGGCACAAATCTTTCCTCATAGCCCAAGAGAGCTGAAGCCCTGTCCTATTGGCATGCAGGTATGCTGGCTTGCCTTCCTACCCTCCTTTTGATTCTTTGCCAGTATCCAAAGGTGAGCCATCCTGAGAGTGCAGCAAGCACAGAGCCCCAAGGGAAACTTAGGCAAGAGTAGGTCCTGGCTCTGTCAGGGGCACGCAGCCCTGGAAGTCACATGTGACTAGGAGTGAAGTCTGGAAGCTTTGGCATCACCTTCAGCCTTCCTGAAGTTTCCACAGCAGCCACAGTCCAAGCCCCTCTGTGGCCCTGGGCAGGTCTGTGCAGGGCCACCTGATACTGACTGAGCCCACCTTTCTTTTTCTTTTAGGAACCATCTTTTACTGGGGGAAAGGTTCGTCAACCCTTCTTGGCCACCGCCTTCCTCATGGCTGCCAGCACGTTGCTCAGCCCCTCCCGCTTTATCATGGCTCGGATGTGCGCACCCATACTCATCTTGATGAACTTGAGTGCAAGCTTGTCCTTGGACACTTTGAGCAACTCCATGGCGTGCTGCTTGTAGGTCGCAAAGCTGCATACCTCCCGGATCATGTCCTGCATGAACTTGGTGTGCTTGGTGAGGCACCCACCGCACCGACTGCGTCTCAACTTCCTGACATTCTTTGTCACCTTGTGGCCCTTGTTGAGGCCCACGGCCATGGAGTAGCACAGCACCATGGCTGCTGCTCTCCAATGGCTGAGCCCACCATTCTACTATCATCCTTGTATCCTAGCCTGGGCCTTGCTCCTGTTTCCCGGCACCATTCCATTAGGATAACACTGTTCTGCACCCCAAATCCATGTGAGGTTCCAGCCCCGTGGTGACAGCTAGCCTCATGAGTGTTGATACTGCAGCTCAGTCGACAGGATGGTAGCACATACACATACTGTGTTCTGTGTAAAGGAGGAGGCAGGCATGGCCAAGGCTCTGAGATGCTGCTAGGGCCCAGACAGACCCCAAGCTTCCCACTTGGCTACATCTGTCTTCTTAGATAGCTGATTTTCATGCTGTATAAAGGTAGACAGTGGTGGGGCATCCAGGAAGTAGGCGGAGATGGCCTGTTTGGCTCAACACAGGTCCACTTGGAGGGTAGCAGTACACTTGCTACTGATTGGTTGGTATTACAACCAATCAGGAATTACAAGGGCGGATGAAGTTTAAACGGTAGTTATCAATGCATCAAGGTGAAGTCCTACTATGTGTACGTTTGTGGAACATCTGGCACATGAGGTGCCACTGTGGTTCATAGAAACAACTTAGCAAGACTTGAAAATCGGGAGAGAAAGAGTGGGAGGAACTGAGTCCTATTCACGAGCATGTTTCCATTCGAGAAGGACCACTCGGACAGTGTGGAGGGAACTCTAAGGGTCAGGCAGCTGTGCCACAGGGAGCTCTGGCTGAGGGACCCAATGGTGGCCGAGGAGGCATGTTCTGCTGGGCTCCCAGCAAGCAGGGAGGGAGTCCCCTCTTTCCCCTCACTGCTGTGGCTACCTGTATGGGAGCACAGATGTGTGAAGAGAGACAGGGTCCAGCCACGTCTACCCATGGCCCGCCCTTGTCTCCTGTAGCCTCGAGCTGTGGCTGAGCCCTGAATGCTGGCAGTCAGTGGCTCCAACACTTAGACACTTTCTGCACCTTGGCCATGCTTGAAGGTTAACCATTCTGTTTCTGGATTCGAGAGGAAGGGTCTTGAATCTTGGGCTCTTCAGAGGACTTAGAGTTTTAGGAGAATGAGGCCTGGCCTGATGCCCCATTCTCACTCCTGTAGCTAATTTCGTTCTCTTGTTACATTTACTTAGTTTACTTTGGATGGATGTGTGGATGCTCATACGCTATGGTGCATGTGTGGAGATCAAAAGAGTTGGATCCACCTTTCCACCATGTGGGGCCTGGGGACAAACTCAGGTTGTCATGTTTGTCTGCAAGCCCCTTACCTGGCTGAGACATCTTGCCCTCTTGTGATTGTGTGTTTTAGAAGTCGATAGAAATCAGGGTTAATTCCAGTGAGAAGAAACAATGTTGGAAGCAGAGCTGTCCAGCTTTGCCCCCCGCAGCTGATGGAGTTGGTTCAAGGTCAAGGTGTCAGGGAGGAAGCCTGGGATGTGCAGCTCTGTACTTCTAATGGCGTTCCCTGTCCTCAGTTCCCCATCCATGACATGAGACCCTTGGCATGGGACCAGACAAGTGCAGTCCTAATGTTCAGGGCATCCATTCATTTTGACCAATGAAGTGGGCGGTTTGGAACCAAGATCCTGATGAAGGTGATACAGGAGGGGTCTGGACATGCTTTGTACAGCACTCCTGGGGAGCATTTGGGTGTGGGTATCTGTGAGTGAAGTGGAAGCAGACCCAGCATGGCTCATCCCCACCGTCCGCTGTCCTGTGGGCAGGACCGCCCTCTTCAGTCCTTTGGGTTTCAGTCCGCCTTTGTGGGCCTTAACTTAACCTTTCCAGTAGCACTCTGCACAGGGCGAGCTGTCGGATACATCAAGTTGCTGGACGCAGCCTGGTGAAGAAGAGGGGGAGGATGACAGATGCTGAGCAGAAGCCAGCAAATGCCCTTCTCAGCTTTATCTCTGCCTGCCAGAAAGCTCTCTTTCACACTTCAAGTGTTCCACTAAACACCCTGTGTGTACCGCACCCATCACGAACTAGGCAGGAGCCCCCTGAAGAATGTGGCTCCTCACCCGACTCTGCCGGATTTGAGGTACAGATGAGTCACATCGATAGCCAAGACCTGGACCCACGGGGACTTGACCCCTCCTCTTCACCTGCCCAGTGTCTAGATGCATGAAGCCTTTCCTGCCTTCCCTGATGTTTTGGGAAATGTTGACAGTAGGCTCTGGCTGAATAGATCCAATGTGTCCCAGAGGCAAGGTTATATGAAAGGCCTTGTAGGGAATGCCATGACTTTAGGAACCTGGCAGGAGAGGGTCTCCTTGGACCTGTGGGTGACCTTGGTGTTGAGGGTAGGTGAGTCATGCAGTAAAACAGCTGCATGATAAGCAGGAGGAGATCTAGGTGAGTTCAGGGCAGTCACTGGGGATGTCCATGGATGTCCCTGCTGTCTATTTCCTGTCCCAAGGTAGCTTTTAGTAATACCAAGGGGCTATGTTTTAGGGACTGTCTGCAAATGACAGATCTTGATACCAGAGGACAACTCTTAAGATCCCTGATACATTCCTCCCTCTGTCTCTGGAGTGCCTTGGACTGAGCCCTGTGCTCAGAGACTAATGTCAGATATGAGAATCATCTCTGAGGAAGCTGGGCACACTGTCTGCCCTGTGAGAGTGAATAACTCCAATCTCTCACTCCCAAGATAGCTTGGGTGTCACTTGGCCCACCACGAGCATGGCAGGTGAGGTACACATGTTCACTCATGCTTTTGCTAAACAGTCTGCGACTCGTGGTGATTTTCAAACAAAACCACCTCTAACAAGTCAACAACCGAGATGAAAAATCACACTATAAACACCAACCATCACACAGAGTTTCAAGAGCACCCAGTGACATCTGCTGCACTGTGCAACCGCCACCTCTGGCTTGTTCAGAAAGGTTTCATCAGCCCCACCAAAAACCCACAACCATTTGACAGGAAACCATGTTTAACTTCCTCTCCACCCTTCAGAGCCACAGAATGAAGAAGGATCCCTTGACGGTGGGCAGGGAGCAAACACAGGCTCTCCACAGAGATGCCATCCTTGTTCCAGCTCCGAGGGGAACCCAGGGTGCCTGCTTGAAATACCCAACCACCATTGCCACCAGCCGCCACCTTCCACCCTTCCACCAGAGAGGTACATGACAATCTTTGCAGTGTGGATGAGCAACCCAGGGCTTCTTCTGTTGTTTTGACTCTTTAGGAGTCAGCTTCCACTAATTTGTAAGCCTTGGTGGGGACCACAGAGGTGCTCATGAGGAGGATAGGGACAGCTCTTAAGATGTTGCAGGTCCTCTAGTCACTTAAGTGGTTCTGACTCTGGCTGACTGCAATATAGTGTCGTTCCACTGGAGTCCCCGTCCACAGCATCTCCTGTGAGCTTAGGACCTCTTCTGGACATGGCAACGTGGCTTCTAGACTGTTCATCTGGACTGGAAGGTGATGGGTGCTGTGTTTAACAGAGAATGCTCTCTTGGTTCTCTAGGGCTGACCCTGGGAGCAGCCATAGCAACCTTCCATACCTTGGGGATTGGCCCGGTTCACTTCTATCATGCAGGGCATCTCCCAGCCAGAGGAGCTTTTGAGGCCACTGAGCCTGACTGGCAGAAGTGTAGCAGTTTAGCTCTGAATACCTGCTGCTCTGTGGGTGGGTCAACCCTTGAGGAAGGCCGTTTAATCCACTCAGCTTCAGTTACCACAGTCCTTGGAGTGAGCGAGAGGAGGGAAGGACAGGTGCGTGCAGATTCTCACAGCTGCTTCTGGATTGGAATTGAGATGACAGGAGGAGGAGATGATTCAGGGGAAGATAAACATAGGTCTAGCGAAGGATCAACCTGTACTGTCCAAGTGGCTTGAGGCAGGCACGGGGTGGGATCGATGCCTACACCTCACAGCCTATGGACAGGCTCACGGTTGAGGCCCTCTGATGTCTTCCTGTCACAGGCTGCACAAAATGGACTTACTCATCCACATTTTTAGTGTGTCCTTCCCATTCCCCAAGCCCAGAGGATTCTCCTGGTGTCTGCCTCCCCTTGTCTTCAAGGGCTTGGAAGTGGCCTCTCTCCACCTGGGGCCCTGGACGTTAGCAGCTCGTTCTCCTCTGATCATTCTGGTACTTTCCTGGCCATGTGCCGCATGGAGCCCAAGAAGTCAGTCCACTGGCTAAGACACTGAGGGATTCTGACTGCTAGAATAGCCTCTGAGAGGCAACAGCCACCATTTTGCCTTTTCTCCTCTGAGGAAAGACAGGCTTTCATTAAGATATACCTGCTACTCACAGAGACACCTGGGAGACCAGCCTCTGCTAGAAGACACCTAGAGTTGGTGTACTGGCAACATCCTACAGGATATGATCCCATTAAGGTCAACTCAAAAGCATGCGTTGAGATGAATTGGTTTAGGCTGTGGTGCAGGAGGGACCAAGATCAGCATCCAAAAGAACAGGTCAAGCTGCCGCCGTGATGGTCCTCCTCCTGTATGAGAAAGACTCTCTCTGTCTCTCTCCCCAGTTCTAGCCCTTGACTGCATAGACCATCTGCCTGGCTCACAGTGGGACAGAAATGTGGACTGAGGGAATATCAGAGGCTTTCCTCCAGGGTCCTGAGGCAGGAGCTGGCCTCTCTAGGTACCCTGGCTTACTCACAGGGCGTTGGCAGTGTTGGAGGAAAGGGGTGGGGTGTTAGGCTCAGCAGTCACGCAGTTGACTGCCACATCAGCAGAAAGCATCAGGAGGGGAAGGGTCAGATGCAGGTGTCTACCCGGATGGCAGGAGCAGGGCAGGAGGCCTAGCAGCAGTACAGCCCTCAGGCTGAGTCCCAGCCTCAGAACGGAGTCACTCTGTTGCCTAGGTGGGATGGTCTGCTCCTGGAAATGGGTGAAGGCTGGGGACAGTAGGTTGGTGGGCTGTGGCTGCTGGGCACTGGGACCCCTGCTGCGTGTCTCTGGCTGTGTCTGGCTCAGCCAGAGGAAGGCAGCAATGGCAGATCCATCACTTTCCTGCTAGATAAGTTTCCAAGCACCCGTGGTCCACATTGCAGAGAACCAGGCAGCTACTCAAGACCCCACAGCCCATGACCGAGAGCTGGCCAATATCCTGGAGTTCAAAGGCCAAGAACTTAAACAGTTCTGATGTCCAAGGAGAGAGGAGGAGGAGGAGGAGGAGGAGGAGGAGGAGGAGGAGGAGGAGGAGGAGGAGGAGATAGAAGAGGGAGAGAGGAGTGAATGAGAAGAGATAGAAGAGGAGAGACAGAGGGAGGAGAGAGTGGAGAGACGGTAGGAACAGAGGAGAGATGGGGAGAGAGGAGAGGAGAGGAGAGGGCATGGGGTGGTGGAGAAAGAGGAAGAGAGAGTGAGGGAGAATTTCGTGGGCTCTTTGTGGGTATGTGTGCCTGTGCCACAGGGCAGGTCTTCCCCACCCATTCTTCTTACTCATCCATCTCCTCCAACACCCATCCCAGACACACATACTCAGAAACAATGCCTTCTTAGCTATCGAGGCACTCCCCACCCAGTCACACAGCCCTTTCCTCTCCCACAGGAGCCCCTCCCCCAAACTGTGTTTTCAAGATATGGAGGAGTGTGAGTGTATGCGAAGGCACTCGGGACTGGGATGGGGAGCCATCTCAAACTTAATGCTGATGGCTATTGTGGGCATCCTCAGATGCCCTTGAACTTCTGGGTGGGCCAGTTGAACAGGACTTTGGTGTCACACTGCCCTGTTATTTCCCATGAAGAGAGTGCCTAACACCTATGCTATATTCGTTTGTCCTGATGAGATTCCTGATCTCCCACCCGGGGAATCTGTCACCCCATGTCTCCCCAGACTGACCAACCCTCCTGACAGACTCTGTTCAACTTTGAGAAATGACTCTGGTCCGTTCTGATGTGCACCCCATAGTAGGAGAGTGGATGGTCATAACCGCTGTCATGATCCCTGGCCTCAGTGAGCCTTCAAAGACACAGCTTCCTTCCAAGGACCCAAGTCAGGAGCTGACCTCCCTCAAGGCTGGCAGGTTGTCGCCTGTGTGCCACATGTTTTTTATTTGAGAGATTGTCTGGAGCTGTTTTCTCTCCCATTCCCTCTCCTTTCCCAGGTATTTCTGCTTCGAGATTAGGTGTGGTAAATACACGTCACTCTGTCCAGAATTAGAGAAACATCACAAAGGGATTGGTGCTATCCGGCTAGGAGAGGCAGGGGACCAGGGTGTACCTGTTTTCTCCCTGTGCACTCAGGGTGTTGAGTTTGTTCTAGAGGCAAGAATCAGAGGGATGGGGAGGGATGGGGAGGGATGAGCTTGGCTGACTCACAGACTGGCTGTACACACTGCAGCAGGTTCCCTAACATTAATCTCTATGCAAGGGATGAGCTGATAGACACATGGGGCTGGACCGCCTTCCTGGTCCCAGCGATTTCCTAAGTCTCCAAGGAAGAGAAAGCAGGAGACAGTGGGGAGTCTGTGGGTCAGAGGAGGCCGCTGTGACTTCAGGAAACGGTAAAGGAGCAATTAGAGGCTCTGGGGCCTCTCAGACCCTGAGGTGGGGGTCTGAGGGCCAGGGCATCGTCAGAGACATCTCTGAGCAGTCACACTGCAGCATGTACCCAGGCTACAGAGCGCACCCATGGGAATGCGCTCATGCCCCAGAGGCACCCACACAGCGGAGCGCAGTCACAGGAATGTACTTACACTGCAGAATGCACCCATGCTGAAGAATCTAATGCGATTCCTTGAGCTCACACTACCAGGCCTCTGAGAGCTGTTAATAGTATTAATTGTTAATACAATTTAAAATCTCCCAAGTTTAGCAAATATACTACCTCATTAAATAAGTTAATGTATGCAAATTGATTACGATGTGGTCTGAAGTAAAGACTATCCCAACAGGAGCACGTCTCACTACAGCTGCCAAGTGGAGACTTTTGTCTTCATTTTATGCAAGAGATGAGCTGACAGACAGGACCCTCTTGTCCCATAGAGCCCGGCTTCTCCCTCAGCTCTTAACACTCCACAGAATCCAGCTGGCAATTGAGGGTTGAACCTCTTGGACCCAGGACTGTCTGGTGCTGTTAGCTGGGTCCTGCAAGCTGGATGCTTCTGTTGTGAAGAGCGGGCCCCTTAGAGCATCCCAGCTTTGCTCTGTGAGCATCCCTCCTCACCCTGGATCACCCACAGCCGGGCAGGCCATGCTTAGCTCTCTGGGATCAGTTTTCTGTCCTCAGCCTGTGTCTGCTCAGAAATCTTAAGAGCAAATGCCAAGTGGACAGACCTGTCCTCCTGTCCACACAGCAGACCGCCTCAGGTTGGCATTGTGAAGGCTCCTCCATGCGACTCTCAGACGCTCCCCGCTGCTCTGCCTGGGTAATTCCCCCTTGCCACAGAATGACATGCTAACACTGGTAATTGGGTCATTCTCCCCAAACCTCAGCCTCTATGTCTTTCTTAGCAGGTGCTAAATTGGCGCTCCAGCTGCGGAACAGTAACAATTAACGTCACCACAGCTGTAATTTTTGAGGAAATGAGAAACATTAATAACTACTACCAAAAGCTGAAAACCAAGGCGAACACAAAGCACAACACTGCCCGGAGGTGAAAGGGGCTCAGATGGGCCACTGCCCCTGGAGGACATGCAGGGAGCCTCGCTTACCCTGGAACTGGGCTTTCCTGAGGGAAAGGTAAGGATCTTCAGGGCTTAGTGTCCCCTTAGGGGCTCAACAAGGTGTATGTGCCCAACTGTGGGACCAGAACTAATATATAAATAGCAATTGCTTCACACAACGGAGGGCAAGCTGGATTAAGGGCAGGTGACGGCATCTTGATAGTCTGCACTTTTTAGTCTGCACTCATGCTCCCCTATGCACACACATGTGCACCCAACAGCATCTCCACCTATATACAATGCCATGCACAAAAATCACTTTTACATGTACACACTCTGTACACGCACCCAGGCACACTCACATGTCACACACTAGGCATGCATACCAGGTACATACATTATGTGTGTACACAGCCCGTAGTCCTAGTCAGGCACACCGATATGTCACGCACCATATGTGTACACTGGGCACACATACCCCATGCACAGCCCACAGTGCACCCGTGCATACCCACATAGCGCACATATACTCATGTGAATACCTCATCATGTGTGCATGTACCAGGAACCATCAGGAACCTGCCCTGCACCTGGCCACTCCTCTCCCCTTCCCCCACACACATACAAAGTACGGGGATGCACTTGGGGATCTAGGATACGGTGACCTAAATGCTTAGGTGAGTAGATAAGATGACCAGCCATCTGGCGCTGAAGCGATTCTGAGAGGCGCAGCATCACTTCCAGCCGTGATTTCATTTTCAAAAACAGAAAGTGAGAAGGCAGACTGAAGCGAAGACCCCTCAAAAGTTTAATATTTATTGTCGGTTTTATTTTTTCCATGGCTAGCTATGTGGTCACTTGATACGAGCTATAGTCATGCGAGAGGAAGAAACCGCAAATGAGAAAATGCCTCCAGAAGACCGGGCTGTAGGCAAGCCTGGAGGGTATTTCCTTAATTGCTCACCTATAGGGAAGGGCCTAGCAAATTATGGGCAGGGCCATTCCTGAGCCGGTGGTCCTGGGTTCTATAAGAAAGCAGGCCATGAGGAGGAAGCCAGTAAGCACCATCCTCCATGGCCTCTGCATCAGCTCCTGACTCCAGGTTCCTGCCCTGCTTGAGTTCCGGTACTGGCTTGGTTCAGTGATGGACTGTACTGTGGAAGTGTGAGCCTCCCTAACTTGCTTTTGGTCATGATGTTTCACCGTAGCAATAGTAACCCAGCAATGACAGCTAACGTTAGTAAATATTTTGTTTGATATGAAATACACATTGGTGAAGTATGCATGGGTTGGTATTTACCTCTATGTTATATATATATATATATATATATATATATATGAGAAAAACAATTGATTAAAGACACTGTGTGGGGATTGAGGAGATGGATTGATGGATTAGTGAGTAGGAACTCTTGGTTTGGCATCACAAGGACCTAAATTCAACTCCTCAGCACTCACATAAGAGCTCGCCATGCCTGTATGTGCGTGTAAGCCCAGCATTAGTAGACAGAAACAGAAAGATCCCAGGAAGGTAGCTAGCTGGCCAGCCTACCTGAAATATCTAGCTTCGAGATCAGTGAGAGACCCAGTCTCAGGATGACAGATGAAATCCCCTGTCTGATCCCTACATTCATGCTCATTACATGTTCCCACTCACACACACGTGTGTACCACATACACACACACAACGCTGTGTGCCTATGTGTACATGCTCGGAGGCATGGTGCATACACATGCACCCCACCCACCAATTCAAGTGTGCACACACGTGCACCCACCAACCCACACCTGTGCCTATCGACTCACATGTGGATACATATGAACCCAATGATTTATATGTGCACAAATGTGCACCCACCAGCTCATATCTGTGCACATGTGCATGCCTCAACTTACACGTGTATGTGAATGTGCTCATAGACTCACACACGTACTCATATCCACTCAACGACTCAAATATATGAACACGTGCACCTGTTAACCCCCATGTCCACACACATGTACTTGTGAACTCATACATGTACCCTGTGAACCACTAGCTCACACCTGTACCTGTGTGCACCTACCTGCTCACACGGGCACCCCTATGCACCTAGAGACTCACATCTGCACCCACGTGCACCCACTGATGCACATCTGCACTCACAAACCCACACCAGCTGGGCGAGCACAGCTGCTCTTGAGCTGGAGAGCTGCAGGCAGCACTTACAGAAGAGTGAGCTGAGGGATGGCCAGGCCCTGAAAGGCAGAGACCTAGACTGAGCCTGTCAGAGCTGGGAGTGGAGCTGGAGCGATGGGACTCCATGGACAGCAGCTTGGACAGCTTTGGAGCGCAGGGTGGCTGGGTGTAGGAAGTGCTTCGGCTAAAATCTCCTCCAGGAAGGAGGTGTGGGCCTCACCCTCCTGTGTCCTGTTCATGGTCTATTCCTTCCACTTCCCTCGGACCCACACCGGGACCCTGAGGTGGAGACACTGGCGCCTCACCTCCCTCTGTTGCCCAGTGGCTGCTCCCCCCTCCTGCTCTCCACCATGTACTTTCTGACTTTTTCTCTGGACTTGCTTCTGGTGTCTGGACTTGGTGTGAAGGACCCGGAGCCATGTGCTTTGACTTCCTCCTGGGCCCAGCAACCATCTTTCTGGAATAAAACTCACATTTTGGGCTTCCTCAGTCAGGATCTGGAGTGTGTTCAGATCAGAAGAGCAGGGCATGCAAAGCCCCGGTGTTCCGGCCCCAAAACTCCAGGTCATCACCAGTGGCTTCTTCAAGGACTTCACTATCTGTTGACTTGCAGGTTTCAGTGAGCTATTTATCTTGTTACATCCAAGTAGGATTTAATTAGCAATTTATTGCTCTTTCTAATTTGGGCATTTCTCTTGAAATATGGTGTGAAATGATTTATTTTCTCTGTCCCAGGATACTGTGTCAAGCAGCGACACTAGGAACCCAGGTGGCACATCTCTTCATACAGACACATCTGTCGCTGACACTGCCAGGCTTACGTGGCCTGGCAGAGCTCTGTCTACCCATCCTACTTCTCAGAGCCTCAGAAATGGCCATGAACTTTTCCCTGCACACTGAGCTTTGCCTTGCCAACCTGGCTCCTCTTTAGTCTTCTCCCTCAGTGGCAAGTCCTGACTCCCACGAGAGGCTTGCAGCATCTGAAAATCTTTCCGCCCTGACATGATGGGGAGAGCCTCTTGGCTTGAGACCTCAGTAGCCGTACCACACAGCAGCAAGTGTCCAAGCTTTTGTGGATTTGTTTCCTGGGGCAACAAATACCACTCTTTGTTCCTGCATCCTGTGAGTTCGTGTGCCTCAGAATATGATGTCTTCGCCAGGAGAGATTCCTCCAGGAGTCAGTGTGATCTGGGCTAAATGCACAGACAAATCTTTGGGAGCATCATGTAGAAGCAGGCAGGCATCTCTCCTGACCTGAGACCTTTGTGCTCCCTTTAAAGTGGACGAGCTCATTGTGAGTGTATGAAAATGTATGCGCACACAGAAGTGTGCATGGGCACATACGTGAACTTGTAAGTGTGTGCAGAGGGACCCTTCTGTTCTGAGAGCAGCTGGTGAGGGGCAGATGCTCTGCCCGGCCTGGCAGTCAGGTTCCTTGGGTTCCTGTTTCAGATTTTCCATTCCATTACTCTGGCACTGGAAAGGGGCAGGTTATAGGGAGGGGACTCCATGTTTTCCCATGGAGGGTAGTGTCAGTTTGAGCTCTACGTGGCTCAAGCCCTGTGCTGGGCTCCAGACTTTTCAGAAAACAAGGCTTAACTCTGAACAGTTCTTATGCTGCGGTTGTGTGATACTATTCCTGGGGAGCTGTGACTAGATGTCTAGTCACCTCAGATAAGGACCAAATGACAGACCAAAGTACAGCTTCTAACACCAACATCCAACTGGTGAACCAATGAGTTTTATTAGGGTTACTTATAGGAGCAGAAATGGTCAAAGACAGCTGCATCACCAAGGCCCACCACAGCATGAGCGACAGCTTATATGTATGGGAACCACAACACACTGCACCGCCTTTTGGCAGCTCAACAAGTAGGAGGGAGTCCTTTTTAGGCAGCTCGGCTGGTCTTTGTTTCTTTTAAGTTTGGATACTCTCTGCTTCTTCCAGGATGTTTGGCTCATCTGAAAGTGATTCTCAGCAGTCTTTACTATTCATATACTCTTGGGGAAGGAGGGGCTTAGTGAATCCAGTCAGTTTCAGGAACTTCCTGAAGCTACTATGAGTTGCCTGCTTCCTGTCTTATTCCCTACAATATTTCCTTTCTTCTTAGAACACTCTATTGTTTTACCTCCATGTAAACATCCCATCTTGAGAAATTGTTCTCAAAGACAGAGGTTAAGGGAGAAAACTACTTTGCAACAGGAGCATAGACACTGGGCTAAGTCAACCCAACTTCCAGTCTGCTGGAGAACACTGGCCTGAAGCTGGGGCATCTGTGTTCAGAAATTCACTTATGCAGTCACTTGCTGAGACTTCTCTCTGAGAGGAGGCAAAAGCTGCTTACACTGCTTGTGTACTCTGTCTTTGGACCTCTGAGCATTACAAGCAGAGTGGTCACGTGGGAACTAGGTATGTTGTATAGACTGGTAAGCTGGCCTGGTTCTCCTAACAAACAGAGGTTGGAGCTTCCTGGGGTGGAAGAGCTTGGTTCTTTCCATCTCCCCATCATTCTGATGTCCTTTCTGATGTTTTTTCAGATTTATCCAACAAGCAGATGGCCCAGGCCTGTGCCCCTGGTGTTCCCTCTCCTGGCACCTCTTGCTTTCTTGACTAATTTGCACACTTTTAGTGATACTGCTTGATTTCTGAGGGGGTTGTTAGAGCTCCAGGGGGAGGTGGGCCTGTGGCAGCTAGGACTGTGCCAGGACTCTCTGCATTGAGAGGAAACTGCTATCCTTCTGCGTGACCTGGTGCTATGGGAGCCACATTGCAGTCCATTATCTTGATGGATGTTGTGGGCACAGGGAGGGGCGACAGGGCTAGCACCCTCATAAACTCCCAGAACCAGTACAAGGTGCTGTCCACATAGGGCAGTTGTAGAGCCTTGTACCTCAACGTGGCTTCCTCAGTCCCTGAAGCCATGAGTCCACCCCCCTCTCTGTGAGAAGCTGTGAATCCACAGACAGATTACCCCACCCTACCTGGGTGCAAATGCCCAGGTTGTGCACATCACAATCACAGCTACAGTCTCAGCCCAGAAGAGGCCACCGTACCTGCTTCTGAACCCTATGATTGGCCTGCTTCTCAAATGCTCGGGACTTTAAGAATGCTAGCAATGTACAATAAGGGTGCTGAGTGAAACCTAGGATGGACTTTGAAAGCTGATGATGTGCTTGACAGGAGCCTTGTATTGTGCCCAGGGCCTGTTCGTTATTCACTTTCCTGTGCTGCCCATGTGAGCTCTGGTCACTGTTCCTGGATGGGTATCTAGGTTGGTATAATGTATAGGAAAGGGGCATTTGGCTTTTTAAATTCCCATAGAGCATGGAAGAACCTTCAGCATGCTGGAGCATCTGCATAGCCTGCAGGCTAACAGACAGGGAATAGCTTTTTTTTTCCCCCAAGCAAGAAAGGCAGAGGCAGGGGCATGTCCACTGGATGCAGGGGCCAGAGTCTGCCAAAAGTGCATCTGAAGGTTGCATTCTCTTGCTGCAGGCATGGAATTTGGCCTTTCCTGGTGACTCTTCTCCAGTGAGGGCCAGAGGGCTGGTACACACAGGCTGAGATGGCACCTCAAGTAGAAGGAGTCCCCAGAATGCTGTCTCTGATAGAGCAGGCCACAGATGTATCTTGGGGGTTGACGTGTGTCCCATGATCCATTGCGTTACCCCATTGGTTGTGTGTGTTCATTGGTGCTCAGTGACTTGGTACACAGCTGGCTGGTGCACAGCTGGCTGGTGCGAGGGACTTTCACTTTGAATTCTACTTTGCAAAGACTTCTAGCCACACCCTGTGTTTCAACACACAGGAAAAGCATAGGCAAGGTTCTGGGAAGTGTCTAGACTTCGCACGGGATATGGCTAGACAGTGTGCCTTTCCTGTATCACACAGTTCTCCAGGAGTCCTAACACAGAAGGTACAACCACACAGGTGCTGGTGCCAGCGCAGGACCTCGCTCTATGAAGTGCATGCAAACACTGTCTGTTTTCCTGCTTCCTGTTTGCAAGAGTCACGAGGGAGCCTCGTGAGACAGTGTCAGGAGCCTGTGTGATGCTGCTCAGAAAAAAACAAAAAGAAAAAACAAAACCCAGAACCCATCTAGGCAGGTGGAGGGATCGATCTCAGCCCGCGCCGCCTGTCTTGTTGTCAGGACGAGAGATATACGATGGTTTTATTTAAGATGCTGCTTCCGCGCTGGCCCCTGGAGAGGCACCTCTCGTCTGTGTTATGCTAAATCTTTAATAGCTTTTGACTGTAATATATGCTGCGAGGAAACGCATCTGGCAGAGTGATCTGGCAAGGCTGCAGGTACTCTGCTGTTATCGGGGAAGGTCAAAGGTGAGAGGTGAAAGTGACTGCTCTATCATGCTAGACTTGGCAGCAAGGGAGACGGAATTGGGTGCTATGGAAACAACTAGGATGGGATACAGTCTCCGAACAGTGAGTTTCAAGCTCCCCCACCCCCCTGCTCCCCCCCCCCCCCCCAGTGCATGACCCTGAGATTCTGGACATGAAACAAGTTCTAGGCTCTGTATGGAGTCCCTTTTCAGTGAGGTGGGCCAACCACATGCAAAGGGCCATGCTGTCACCAGAGCTGTGGGGAGGGCTCTGGGCCCATCTGAGATGAGAAAAGAGCCCGGTGCACTTGGGTTGATAGAGCCTCCAATGCCCAGGTTCCTTTTCCTGTCAGCTCAATGATGTACCTCGAATCAGTGGTTTCTGGCCACTTCCATTCCTGCCTAGGAGGGCTAGCTCTGGAACATGGCTCAGTGGACACTCAGGGCTCAGGCAGTGAGGTCATCATAGTCACGAGCCAGAGGAATTCTGGGTCATCTAGTCTTCTACCCTCAACTTCTGGGGAGAGAACCAAGGCCGGTAGCCATCTTAGCTATTGAAGAGATTGCTTTTTCTCCGGGCTCCATCTCACCATACTGGGCATTACCTGCTGTGACTTGGACACATGTGTTGTCCCAGGAGAGCTACTAGGCCAGTTCTGTCATCCAGGTCCTTGCTCAGCAGCCTCCACCTGGGCCTCTGCCTGTCATGGTCAGCACACTCCCTTAGCTACCATTCACACCATGCAGCCCTCACTCACCAGCATGGCTCTTGCTCTCTGAGGTCTAGAGCAGGCTCACTGAGCACTCAGGACTCCGGTGTGTGTAGAACGGAGCTCTCAGCTCAAAGCTCAGGTTGCATGGGAGAGTATGGAAGGAGCATGACTTGGACAGCAAGTCTCTTCTTTCTGAGTGGTAGAGAAGGAGAGACAAAGGATGCTGCCCCCAGCAGTGGTGGTGGGGAGAACCTCAGGGTACCTCCAGAACTACACAGGGTTCCTTTGCTTTCCCGCCGGCCTGAGTTCAGTTGTGGCCACAGACTGTAAAAGTCGACACAGCTGAGTGGCTGTCATCCTCCTTCCCTTGTTCTCCAGCACCTTCCTTCTGTCTTTTTCTACCTCAGCTCCGCTTCCTTGGTTTTGATTCCTCTCAGCATAATCTCTTCAAGATCAGCCCTGCTGCTTTCTAGCCACAGCTCCACACTACTGATGGGGATGCTGAGAGCTGATGGGGGAACAGAAACCTCCTGTTGCATTTTTCAAGGAGGTTTAATTACCGGGCAGTTTGAGAAGGTCTTCTGAGTATGTTTTATAAAACTGTCATTTGAAAGCTCTAAGGCACACCTATCATGTTGCCTCTAGCTTTTTCCTACCTTCTGCTTCTTGGATTTGTGTCTGGTTTGATTTGGCAGTATGAAGTGCAGAACTGAATGCCCACCCTTACATAGGTACCTCTATTCCCTGACACCATCTCCTCACACAGGGCTTCCCCGAACTGCCACTTTGTTCAAAATATAGTTTATTTTAGAAGAAAAATCTTTATGACTATAGCTGTGAAAGCAATGAGTCTTGACCCTGTGTGGGGCCTGAGTGTGAGCCCTCTGTGGTAGTTTGAATGAGAATGGCTCCCATAGATTCAAATATCTGAATACTTGTGGTCTCCAGTTGGTGGCACTGTTTAAGAAGGATTAAAAGGGTGTGGCCTTGTTGGAGGAGGGGTGGTCTTTGAGGTTCCCTACTAACTCTGACTCACACTTATAGATCAGGATATAAACCCTCAGCTATTGCTTCAGTGCCATGCCTGCTTGCCTGCTACCATGCTCACTGTCATGAGTCATAGACTCTAATCCTCTGGACCTAGACCTGTGAGTCCCAAATTAAATGCTTTCTTTTATAAGTTGCCTTGGTTATGGTGTTTTATCTCAGCAATAAAAAAAGATCCACTAAGACACTCTCTTTAAGTCTTGTTTCTAGAACTCTTTCACAACATCACGGATTGGGTAACCAAGACAGAGTGGAAATACAGTTCTCACAGCTCAAGATGCTGCCCAGGAGCGTTGGAAATGGCTTCCTTCTATATCCCTATACCCCATGTGGAGGGATGATTGTAACAGAGCTAGTTCATGGAGAGATGCAAGTGTCACTTTGGCATACCCCATTTCACTAGACATTATGCTTCTAACTTTCCTTCTTGGGGGAACATGTTCAATTTGAGTCCCTTTTTTTCATGGTCCCCCAGCAACCAAGAGAGAGAGAGATGGTCACACATCTGCCTGGTGCTTCTCTTGCAGCCACTTGGAATGGTTTTGCTGCTGTCCCTCTCTGCTCATGGAATGTGTGTGAGGGTATAACACCACCTCTGAAGAGAAAAGACAGTTTCTTAAGAGGCACAGACTGTGAGGGGAAGAGATAGCTTAAGACTCTCATATCTTGGAAAAGCCGTCTCAGGAGACCTTACATGCCAGAACACTGGTGAAGAGATAGTAGATATGAATTCTCCTATGGGTAGACATTTCTGAGATGCCAGGTCTGCTGTCCTAAACATCATTCCTTCCTCATCTCGATTAGGTTAACTGAGATGAGAATATCTGCCCACCGTGGGCGGCATCATTCCCTGGGGCTATGTTCTTGAACTGAATTCATGGAGAAGTTAGCGGAGCCCAAACATTCATTGCTCTCTGCCTCTTGGTGTGAATACAGTGCAACATGCTGCCTACCTATTTTGTTACTGTGACTTTCCTGTCACACGTGAGTCTACCCTCAAACTGTGAGCCAGAAGAAATCCTTCCTCCCTTAAACTGCTTTCATCAGAACACTTCATTATAGTAACAGGAAAAGAAAGATACTTCCTTCTCCATCTTCTCTGGTCCTCAGAGTTCAGCTCTAAGTTGCTTCATCTCCATTCACTCCACCTTAGGGATGTGACTTAGTGTCCTGTGAGGAGCCACGGGCTAGATAAATGAGCGACCACTCTTAGAACTGCCTCATGGCTCCTATACTGACCTCTAAATACAAAAGGCTTGGTTATGTATAAACACAGACCACTGTGTTGCCGCTAAGCAGGCAACATCCTGGAAGTACCTGAGCCCCCACATACTGTGGAAGTCAATGTTCAAAGGAGCCCATGAGCACTGGAGAGAGCAGTGCAGAGAAGAGAGTATGCAAATTCACTTTTGGATAGGACTTTTCATTGCATTCGAGAGGGGGATATGCACCAAAGACTCTTCCAGAAGAAGGCAGAGTTTGCAGTTTTCATGAAGCAACTTTTGCCATGGCAATGTTTGATTAGAAGGTGTCCTGTACCTAGGACTCCAAGGATCCCTGGCTGGAACTGGCTGTCACCAACATGGTGCAGAAAGAATTCCGACTTTAGCCAGGGTAAAGGTTTTTTGGGGACACAGTTACAGGTGGGACCCCACATTTTACCTGGCTGCATGGTGATAGTGTCTGGCCTCCCTTGTCCGACATGTATCCCACTTAGCACAGCAGACTCACCAGCTTGTCTTTCCAGCTATGAGCATGTGTCCATGCATGCGTGTGCATGTGTGTGTGCATGTGTGCATGTGTCTGTGTGGTGTGGTGGTGGTGGTAGTGGTGGTGGTGGTGGTGGTGGTGGTGTGTGTGTGTGTGTGTGTGTGTGTGTGTGCATGCGCCCGCGAATGCATGCTCACACATGCACACATCCTTTCTCTCAATCCTCTGACCCTGACACCTAAAGTCATTGCTTTAATCTCTATGGCTAATAGACACCCAAGGCTGCGTCTGATGAATGTGGTCCTTACAGTGCCTGGTATCTTGCATGCTCTTGTAACCTGTCACTGAATCTGTTTACCCAATCTGTCTGTTGGCTCCCAGAGGGCCGCAGCCATGTCCCTGTTCTGCATGCTGTGTCCCTCCCTACGCTGGCTTGCTGCCTGGAACATGGGAGACATCTCACAAATCCTTGAGGGAAACATACTGAATGCCCCATTGTCTTTGGAAAGCCTTGTGTGACAAGAGACAAACACATTCCTTCAGCTGATGCTGGACATGGTGACCCATAGAGAAGCATATCTCACAGACCCACAATGATGCCCAACCCTGGTCGGGCCATGGGGAGCCTCATAGAAAGCTTCAGAGATATGTCTCTCAGGTCAGCAGCTCAACTTGGCCACTCTACTGCTGTTTGATGTTATGGTCACTCCAAGCTATCTATTCTGTGACCATTCAGGCCATGAACAATTTCATCATGGTGTGGATTATTGGAAATGTAGGGATGGTGGGAGCTACAGTGAACCTGTGACCAGGTGGGAGCCAGGAGGACTCTGTGGTCTGATACCAAAGGCCAGGTGGGAGCTGGCTGTTTTGAGGTGAAACATCATTGTGGAATCGAGCCTCCCAGTCATTACGGTGGTTATGAGAGGCATCTGGGAGGCACAAAGCCCTTGTTTCTCAGAGCATCACAGACTCAGTTCTCCCTTACTCCTGCCCCGTGTGCTTTCTCTGCAAACATCTCTGAAGCAAGGCCCGGAGCCCAGGCTTCCTCCTGTCTCTGCTGCAGGGGCCACCATTGTGGAAGGGGATGTGTAGTCAGTTATGAGACAAGAGACCAGATGTCCACTCAGCTTCCATGTGCGCACAGAGGCGAGCTCAGCATTCCCAGCAGGTGGCTGCCGGTGGGAAGCTGGCCAGACCCTTCGCCTCACACCACAGGCTACTCTTATTATCAAGGACAGGCACTTGCTCCAGGGTTGATGAGGCAGAAGTGGGCCTCACCCACTGCTCTGTCCATCTGTAGATGCTGGCAACTGACCATCAGGTAGCCAGTACCTGATGCAGGTAGCAGGGGTTCTTTTGGGTCACTTCCAGTGTTTGGTAAAAATGGAAGCTTCCAAGAATGCTGTCCCCTCTTATTGTTGCAGAGTGCCATGTGTCTGAGATTTGGGTGTTTCAGAAACCTTTCCTGCCAGGAACCCTAATGCCCTTCCTTCTAGGTGTCCTGGGATGCCTCAGCTCTGTCAGAGCCCGGAGAAGAGAGACAGTGGAACAGTCATCGAATGTAGATAACACAGGGTTAGACACAGGCTAAAAGGACAGCTGACTGACTCTGGCTGTGTTAATATAACTCAGAGGGTGAGAACTCCTGGCTTGTTGCTGTACTGGTTTTCTGACAGACTCACCCCAAGCTTTGCATACGAACCCTGAGGCTTTCTAGCCTGACCTCTAAACTCTCTGAATTCCTCCCTCAGCCAAGCTCCAACAATTTCTGAAGCACAACAGTCAGGTTGCCAGTCAGGAAACTTTTCTAGCAGTAATTGTGTGTGTGTGTGTGTGTGTGTGTGTGTGTGTGTGTGTGTGTGTGTCTGCCTTTGCTGTTCATCCCCAAGGGAAAACTTAGAGGGGGGAAACTTCTCTTGATTCCAGAGGGTTCAGCTCTTGTCTAGTGCTATGGCTTGGGGCCTGAGGTGTGGAGCAGAGCCACTTACAGTGTACGGCCATGAAGTTGATAGAGATAGGAAGGTACCTGGGATTACACAGGGACAGAGTCAAGCTTATTCACATCTGCAAAGGCTTCTTCTCAGATAAGCTGACAGCGGCAGGTTTTGTGGTTTAATATTGACTAATTTGGGGGGCCAGTCCTCCTCCCATTATGGGTTGGCTATGAAGAGGAAATGGGTCCTGAGGCCACGACCTCGGAAAGCAGACCTTGCCTCCAACTTGTCTCTGTCTCTCCCTTTCTACAATATTTCTATTTTTACCACAGGTCAAAAAACAATGCATCTGACTGACTGTGGACAGAGACAACTGAAAATGAGCCCAAACAGACTCTTCCTCCTTCACTCAGGCATTTTGTTATAGGAACACAAAGCAACTAATTAAAACTGATACAGAGAAGTGGGGTCAGAGGTCAGGTCTGTGACAGTTCCTAACAATGTGTCACAGAGACCCCTTGGAGATACTTTCTGAGAGGAGTTTGGAGATGAGGTGTTATAGTTTCATTTCCCATTGCTGTGATAAAAGCCCCAGCGAAAGCAACTTAACAGAGAAAAAGTTTATTGGGCTCACATGTCCAGGGTACAGTCCATCTCTGAGGGGAAATACATCAGCAGGAATTTGAAGTAATTGGTCACACCACATCCATAGTCAGAAACTGAGAACAATGAATTAATGCGTCTATGCTACTCTCAGTTCACTTTCTGCACTCCTCTATACTCCAGGATCCGTGCCTAGGGAATAGTGCCACCCAGAGTGAGCAGTGTTCTCTACTTCAATTAACAAAATCAAGACAATCCCCCTCAGATATGTTCCCCCCCCTACAACATGCGCACAGTCCAACCTGAGATAGCTAATCCCTCCCTGAGCTGCTCTTCCCAGCCAACTCTAGATCATGTTGGACTGATAATCAACATGTCTCACATGTGTGTTGTAGGCAGGGCTTCATGGGTGATTCTGATAGGAGCTCAGAAGCCCAGACTGTGGATAGTGAAGGCTGTTGTAGTAACAGTTAATCTCAGTCAAAGGTTTCTAGCCCCCTTTGGTCACTTAGTTCCAGGATAAAGGACACAGAACTTTTATGTTTATGATAAACCTTTAAAGCACTCAAGCTGGGCAGTTATCTACCTTCTATGCTATTATAAGAAGGCTATGTTTTCAAGCCTTCTTATACCTTATACCTTTCTACCCTATGGCATCTTCTCTCTCCACCTTCTTCTCTTCTCCTCTTTCCTCTCAGACCCCAAGCTTGGGAACTGAAACCCCACCTCCCTCTCTTATACCCAGCTATAGGGTGCTGGCATCTTTACTCAACCAGTACTTTTTTTTCTTTTCTTTTTTTCGGAGCTGGGGACCGAACCCAGGGCCTTGCGCTTGCTAGGCAAGCACTCTACCACTGAGCTAAATCCCTAACCCTGTCAACCAGTACTTTTAAATTAAGGAGCAAGGTCACATAGCATCACTTGATGTCCCCGAGGTAACCAGGGCCAGTGTTGGGCATTACAATAATGTATCAACAGACCAAACCTCAACAGAAGTCCATTCAAGAAGTTTCACATGGGAACAAGGACTCTGAGAGGAATCTGAACTGAAGCCATTCATGGTACATTCTGGCAAAGACTGTGCCTGCATTTCGGCCATGTGTTAAGACTCCATGGAAAGCCATAAGTAAACATGATGAACTAATTGAATCTTTGGGGGAAATTTCAAGGCAGCACAGCATTTAGACAGTGGTGTAGGCATTGCTGGGTGCTTCTAGTCACAGCTCTGAGAAAACAGGGAGAAAAAAATACAGATCAGAAAGATCTGAAAAAAGAAATGAGCAGTTTGGCCTGAAAGCTGCCTTGCGGGTATGTATGTCAGGAGTTTGCCAGACAGTACGTGCTGTAGTGTGCAGAGTGTAAATGTGGACACTCCTTGCTTTGAGAGGCAAGTGTACAGCACTCTGTTTGCCCAGGGTCACCTAGGAACTTGTTTTCCCGGATCCATTTCTTCGCGCTCAGCAGCCCAGGCACTCAGAGACTTGATGGTTAGGAGTTGGTTTATCTCGAGTCTCAAGGGAGACCTTGAGCTTGGATTTTCAAGAAATGCTGGAACTAGTGAGTCTTCAGGGACTCTCTGGGGTGGTTCAAGTACATTTTGCTTTGTGAGGTGGACATGATTCTTCGAAGCCCAGGTGGTGTTATGGCTTAGACAAGGACTACGTCTCAAAGTGTACGCTGAAGGCTTGGTCCTCAACTCGTGGCACAGCGGGTTGAATGAGGGCTCAGTGGAGAAAGTGTGGAAAGGGCATGTGCCTGTGAAGGTTACATTGTCCCTAGACCCTTTCTCTCTATCTCTTCGCTTCTTGGCTGCCATGGTGTGAGAAGACCTCCCCTGCTCACTACACACCCTTCCGCCTTAAAGACCTATAGGCCCAGAGCAATGGAGCCAGCTGTCCATGGATGGGAACCACGGGACCAAACAACATTCCCTCTTTAAAGTTATATCTGACATTTTGTCATAGCAAGACAGAGCGACAGCTTCCTACAGAAGAATAGAAGTGAGCAGGAACTGGAGGGACAGTGGACAGCAGCGTGGTAGGACGCCTGCTCAGAGAGATGGAAGGAAGATGAATGGAGAGCCCCGGCCCACACCACAGCAAGGAGAAAGTATGGATAGACCTGGGGTGTTCAGAAGCCAGAGCACTGTTAGGAGAGTTCTACCTTGGATGGGTGTGACTGGATTCTGTCCCCAGAATGCCCATCACTGGCTGCAATGCCCAGGGTTCAGCACAGACATGCTCAGTTGTGCTGTACCCTGAAGACCCAACCCCTGTCATGGGACCAGTTACAAATGTAAGCCTCAGGATGCTGGAGATTGAGTGTGTTCCCCAAATTCCAGGTGCTAGAAACAGTCCTCAAATTGTGGAACTCATGTTGGAAGTAGAGCTTTGAGAGTTAGGTGCAGAGCAGAGCCCCATGATGCCCCTGTGGTCTTATGAGAAGGGACTCGCCGGCTCTTCATGTGGTGTCTGTCCTATTATGATTGGCCCAGAAGCCTCTCCAGATGTCGTGCTCAGACCAACATTATCTCCTTGGGCTTGCTATTCTCCAGTACAGCAAGCCAAGTATACTTCTGTTCTTCATACACTGCTTGGTCTCGGGTATTTTGCTACAGTAAATGTTTAAGAAGCCACCCTTTTGTTCATCTGCATCATAGAGAGAATCTTCCTAGTGGTCACCTGGTCCCAGATCCACAGTATAAGGAGCAGACATGAGGGAGATCCAGACCTGATCCAGTCCTGTGACAATGAATAGAGCTATGTCCATAGTCTGCAGACTGGAAAGCAAGAATACAACATGACCTTGGGTTTAAGCAACTCAGGGATGGAACACTTTGTTTTGCAACACACTGAAGAGTAGCTAGTTGATACATTTTGAATGAGAGGCTGAGGTATGAGTTCCCTCAATGTACAAAGCTTTTGTGACTCCTCACTGGCTTTCCTCTTCCAATTGGACACCTCCTAGAGCAGAGGGCAGGGCAACTCCTACAGGGCCACTTACAATAACTGTAAAGCAATCCGTGGCTTTGCCTTGATGCCAGGACAGCAGGGTCTCCACATCCCATGTGGAGCTCACGCTCAACCTTCCATTGCAGGCTGCGTGGTTCAGAATGGTCTCCACAGTGACACATTTGCAACCGTGTGAAAGAAAGTAGCATTGCGAGGCTGGCCGCCAGCTCTGATGCTGACTAGCTGCCACATCCTGGGAAAATCTCTCACCATTCTGGTCTTCAGACTCATCATCCGTGAAGCGGAGTGCAGCATTTTCCACCTCTTGGCACTGAGGCCAGAGCTGACAAGCGGCACCCCACGCACAAAGCGCCTTTTACGGTGGCCATAGGTGGCATGTGGTGGGCAGTAGACATTATTAGCAGGCAACGAAGAAGAGGAATGAATCAGACCAGTTTTCTTTATGCATCTCTTGACATTTAAGTTGCTATAAAGAATTCCAGGTTGAAATAGGGACTTGGTGCATTGAATAGTGGTAAATTAAAGAGAGAGAAAAAAAACATTGACAAAAGTGAGTAGGGAAACGGAGAGAGAGGTGATGCTTTGAAAGCTGCAAAGCGAGTAAGAGAGGAGAAATGGCCAGCAGAGTAGAGATACAGGAGCCAACTGGGGAATTTTGGAAGGTTTACTCTGTAACCCCAAATTCACACTGAACAGGGGAGGTTGGGGTACAAGGAGACCAGGGGCTCTGCAAGCTGCATAGGTGGAAGTCAGCAAGGAAGGGTTGTAGGCCTGGCTAGGGGAACTATCATAGCTCTCAATGGAGTGACATTCCACAGCCTGGGACCTTGGAAGGTAGTGCAGTGGGTTCCTTTCAGATCTTTTTCTTCACTTGTAGCTTGGGTGCTGGTCCCCAGGGAACGCAGATGAGAAAACCAGGTTGTCACAGAGAGTGCTACTGTCTGGCTCCTTTCCCCAGACTATCAACTGAGGGCAGGCTGTCCCTGAGGATGGAGATACCGGCTGTCCTCCTGGCCAGCTTCTGCCACCTGAGGACAGAAAGATGATATTTCAGGTTCTTGTCCTCCAGAGCCCCAGTGACTCATGTCCTTACAGGAAGAGGAGAGGACACAGACACAGAGATAAAATGGAAGCTAGGCAGCCGTGGTCTGTGAAGTGCTCAGAGAGGCCTGGACCCGGGAGGTTGGAAGACACTCGCCCTGGAGTCTTGAGATGGAACATTGATTTGCCATGACCTGTTTCCAGAATCTAAAAATAGCTGCTGTTTAGTTCGTGGTAAATTGTTACCCAGCAGCCTCAGGTCAGGATTACAGCAGGGATCCAGCAGGAAGGCAAGGGGTGGACACTGAGGAGTCTGGGGCGGGCAGAGAAATACTGTGCTTAGAACATGGCTCCATCCAGCAGATCTTACTCCCTGATGCCAGGCAGAGGCCGCTGCACAGGCTGAAAAGCTCATAGATGGAATAGAGGGGGGGTAGATGTTGAAACTGGAGATAAACTCACCAAAGAGGAATGAGCGTATTGGTAATAGAGAGGAGAATGGGGCATACGGAATCCACCAATAAGACACAGTCCAGGGAGTAATCAGTATTAAAACAGAGGGAAAGAACACACAAGCTATGAGAACAGAATGTGGGTGTGGGACCATTTCATGGACCTCTAATTTCTATCACTCAGTGTGCTGTGTGAGCTGAAATGAGTTACTTAGCCCCTCTGGACCTCACATATACCATCTGTAGAAGGTATAATAATATTTGTTGTTGTTGTTGCTAGGAGTAAATAAAATCCCAGCAGTGAGGGACCAAAAGCAGTCCCCAGCAGATAGAAAACAGAGACACATGTCAGATGTTAATATGGAGAAACAAAGGCAGAAGATATAACAGAAGAAAATTGCCGGGCTGCAGAAAGCCCAGATAAGCAATCATTAGTGGAGAATAGCAACACTGGTTGAGAATTGAATTGAACTGAGAGAGAGAGAGAGAGAGAGAGAGAGAGAGAGAGAGAGAGAGAGAGAGAGAGATTCAGATATACCCAGACTACATAATTGCTAACAATGAAAATACATGCAAGTGGTGGGTTGGAGTGACTTCACGCTGCTGCTAATGGAACAAAACTGGTTGGGGACAAGGTTCAGGTTCAGAGTGTGACTCTGTTTGAAAAAGCCTTGGTTCTGGTGTCTCCTGATAGACAGGCCTTGACCAGCTTCCTTGAGGTGGTCCCTGGGCAGAGGAGTAGATTCCCTGTGAGCAAATGAGGTGACCCAGCTCTTGGTAGCTGTGTCACCTCATTTGATATTCAACAGCTGTCTGGCAAGTAGGTGAGAAATGTTTGCCGAAGCTCTGTTCATTTGCAGAGAAGGCTGGATGTCTAGCTCCCCAGGCTCCACATAGGCTTGAAGAACATAGAAGCAACCTTTCTCTGTTTCTGTTCACTGCACCTGCCTCATGCCTAATTCTCCTCTAGCTCAGACAGGGAATCAGTACTCTCTGGGGTGCAGCTTCAGGGTGCCGGGGGCCCAGAACTGTCCTTGTAACCAGGCAACACTGATAACTTTTAAGCTGGTTTGATTACCTGGAAAAAAGCAAACGTCCACCTTATTCTGTTTCTTGCATCATTGGCAGAAAGCATTGCTGTTGCCAGGCAACAGCTGGGTGCATATTACCCCCCAACCCCCAACCCCAGGCAGGAGGCAGTAGTGGTCTCTTTGCTGATGCGGCCTTGCTCACCCCTCCCTTTCACAGTCACTGACCTGTGTGACTGAGTGTGCCATGTCCTTGGCCCAGAGCCAAGTACGAGAGGCTGCAGGCTGGGTTAATGCCTCTTCCCGCACCATGAACTCCTGCCTCCCTGTTGGCACTGAAGCCTCCATCAGAGGTCCCTGGGGCAAGCAGGTTCCCTGAATTATGCATTTCTATTGACCTTGCTTAACCTCTCTGGCCTTTCCTTCATCGTGTGGAGTGCTGTGGCCTGCTGACTGGAAAATGGCCTTGGATGACAGAAGAGGGGACACTTGGCAGCCCAGATACCAATAACAGTGTGTGTGTGTGTGTGTGCATGCGTGTGTGCGTGCGTGCGTGTGAGTGTGCTTGTGTGTGTGTGTACATGCACTCACACCCATATGAATTGCAATGTTAATATCTGATATGCAGAATATCTGCTATGTGTCCCAGGGGTTGAGACCCACAGGTTGAGAACAATGGCACTAGAACCTAGTCCCTTTCCTTTGGCCAGACTTTCCTTGTAGCAAGGGAACTTGGGAAAAGCTCTTACCTCTGGGCTCATGGGAGAAGATGAAGGGAGAAAGGAAAAGGAGGGAGAGGAGAGTGAGGAGGGACTGAAGCAAGAAAGGCAAGAAGTAGGAAGGGGGCAGAAGAGGAGGAGAATGGAGAGGACAAATGAGAAAGATGGGGAGAAGAAGGGGAGGAAGGGACATAGGACAGAGACGAGGGATATGAGAGGAAAAGGGAAGAAGGGAGAAAAAGAATGGAATAGAGGAGGGTGGAGAGTGTGAAGGTCATCTTTAGTGTCAAGTTGACACAACCTAGGAGCAGTCTTGCCGAGGCATATCTAGATAAGGTTGGCCTATAGGTATGTCCATTGGGAACTGTCTCAATTGTTAGTTGATGTGGGAAGCCTAGCCATCTGTGGGTGGCATCATTCCCTAGGCAGGAGGTCCTGGACTGTATAGGAATAGAGAAATCAAGTTAAGCACAGGCGAACAAGTAATCATGCGTGCATCCATTTCTCTCTGTTCTGATGGGGAATGTGATGTGGCCAGGATGTGAAGTTCTTACTACCTTAATTTCCCACAATGATCACCATACCTGGAACTGTGACCTGAATCGGTATCTTTCTCCCCTAAGAAGAGAGGGGAGAGAGGGAGGCAAAATGTCATGATATGTGTGTGTACATGTGAGCATGTGCATGAGAGAAAGATATTGAAAGAGAGAGAGAGAGACAGAGAGAGACAGAGAGAGAGACAGAGACAGAGAGAGAGAGAGAGAGAGAGAGAGAGAGAGAGAGAGAGAGAGAGAGAGAGAGAGAGAGACTCTCCCCCAGAATCCCTGGAGTTCTGGTCTTGCCAGATCATTAGCTCTGGCCTCTGGAATGATGATAACTTCCTAGTGTTTTTTACATTGGTAGGCTGATTGATTGACTGTTTGATTTAGTGGGTGAAGGACATGCACACATGTGATGGCCAGAGGACAACTTGTGGGAGTCTGTTTTTTTCTTTTCATCTGAGGTATTTCGTCCTTTGGTAGCAAGCACCCTTACTCACTGAGCTACCTTCCCACCTTCCAGTTGTTTGAGACGGCCAAGCAGCTTCAGGAGGCAAGAGCACCAGGAGCAGAACTGGATCCTTGGGCAGTGTTGCTTTATGGGTGCAGACTGACTGGGACGTGCTCTTCCCTCGAAGGTGCTATGCACCCTTTCCTTCACATTAAAAAAATCACAATAATGATAGGTTTCCACAAAGCTTCAAAATGATATGAGGTCTCACTCTGCCTCAGGTTCTCCAAAGGCTTGCCTGCAGCACAGAGCACTGTCCTAACTTAATACTGCATACCTGCCATCCATGGCTACGTCTCACTGCTGGCTCCTGGTTGGGTCTGCTCCACGGAGAAGGAGCTCATCCATAGGCCTCCTCTGGTGTTCTTCAAGACAAAGCCCCACCTTCTCTCCTGAACTTCCTAGAATCACTCCCTTTTTTGTCCACCATGGCTGTTTCAAAGATGCCGCACACCGTGTAACCTTCTAGCTTACGCTTCCCATTTCACAGTGTCCAACTTTTCTTTCTTGTCTTAGACACTTTTCTAGTGCTGTGAAGAGACAAGTGACCAACATTACACAAAAGAAATCATTTGACTGGGGGCTTGGGTACAGTTTCAGAGGGTTCATTCGTGACCATCGGGGTGGGGAGCATAGTGGCAGGCAGGCATGGCACTGGAGGTGGGGGGAGTGAAATGGAAAGAGATGGAGTGAAGGAGATAGAGACATAGACTGGATGGATGGATGGATGGATGGATGGATGGATGGATGGATGGATGGACGGATGGACAGATACTAGGTCTGGCATAGGCTTTTGAAAGCTCACTGCTACCTCCTCCAGCAAGGCCATACCTCCTCATCCTTTATAAAAAGTTTAGGGACCAAACAATCAAATATATGAGCCTCTGGTTTTGTTGTAAGCAGTTCACACAGTGGATAGATCAAATTTTAATCCATGACCTGAGCGAGGAAGGGCATGTAGGATGTGCTTGGCAGGGCGCCTGTTTAGTTTGCACAGAGGACAGATCCTGGATCAAGCAGTGAGGATCTTTTGAGTGGGGAACTCGAACTTTACCACCGACCCCTTTTATTTCTCATAAAATCGTAACTTTCAAAGATATGGAAAAATAAAACCAAAAGTTAAACATTAATGAGTAAAATAGATATGTATGATAATTTGGGCCATAGCCTTTACAATGTTTCATTTGTATAAATTTTCAATATTTTATACAGCATACAGCTGAATTCAAATGCATTCTGGAAGTTTTAAATTATTAAATCTTATCCATTTATATTTTTTTGTGTTTGCAGATATGTTAACTTATTTTTACCAAATTCGTTTTATATTTTTGTTCTGAAATTTCTTTTTATGCTCCAGTTTGACTATATGTCTGACACAGGTGTCTCCTTCTCTACATTTTTGAGTTATAGAAATACACAATCCACTTCCTCTGGAAAGAATCCTCAGGATTTCACTGTAAACCTGACTCAGAAGCTAAACTTCACTTAAACACCTGAATGCCTCTAGTGGTTCCCAGGGTGTGGCACTTCTTTAAGCTTAACTGAACTTCAGTGGTGCCCCTGGCACTCAGCATCTTCTTCCTGTCCTTCACTCTGCTGGGACTTAGTACGATGGTTTCAAAGCTGCTCCTTGGTGTTTTCTGGCTACTCAGAACCTTTCTTTGTAATTGTCAGTCAGTCAGTCAGTCAGTCTGTCTGTCTATGTGTATGTGTGTTTTCAGATTCTTATGTATGTAGGTTTTATATGAGCAGCTGCAAGATGTTGTTCTTTGGGTATAGTCCACTAAGTTTTTGAAACCAGGTCTTCCTTTGCCCCAAATTTGCCCATGAGGCCCAGTGATCCTCCTAGCACTATTTCCCCAGAGTTGGGATTACAAGTTCACACCACCACACCCAATGTTTAAAATATGAGTTCTGAGGGTCTAGACTCAGGTCTCAACATCGCTGACTGTGTCATCACTCTAATCAGAAGTTGTCTTCCATTTTAAACAAACCTCTTCCTTTATGATCTCTTCCAGTGAGTCTTTGGTGGAAGCTGTCATGGCTTGCTCTAAAACTCGCATGCTCAGGACTTGTGGTCTGCTCAATGCATCCTGGACAAGCGCTGGGGAACAGCACTCCTAAAGGCTATCATGCTGGGGACACTGAGTCATCAAATACACCATAGAAGTTTTCAACAGAGATAGAATCCTTCCTCTCTGATGTCCTCATTATGCCTCAGAGGATAGCACAGAGGACACTTGGGGCAAGTGTCACCCTGCTAGGAATGTGCAGAAACTTTGGCTTGGCTTTTCTGCACCGTGGCTTCCTCACATCCCTGCCTTGGTGCTTGGCTAGATATGTCGCACTTCAACAAGCTCCCTCTTCATCCTGCATTGTCCAAACCTGATCCTTCAGTTTCAGACACAACAGATTCTCTGCCAGACAAGTTTTGGTGCTTCACATATGACAAGTCTAGGAGCCTAAAGCAGGTTTTTAATGTCGTGTTGACCAAGGATATCCTGAAGGCTTACTGTCAAGAGGAAGGCTGGGAAGTTCTGGGTTCTACTTCTTACTCAGGAGGTCACGGAGTCTGGGACCTGTGAATGCCTGTGCATGTTTGTGTGAACTCAGTGTGCAGACCTTGTCAGTGCCTGTCTGGAGCCTGTGGATTCTTGTGTAGAGCCCATGGACATTGTGTGGAGACAATATAGAGCCTGGGCAGAAGCCATGAAGTCCTGTGTGTAGCCTATGGAGAGTCTGAGATTCCTCTGTGGAACCTTTGGGAATGTCTGTATGGAGCCTCGCCTGTGCAGTGCATGTGTGGAGACTTGTGGGTGCCTACACACGGCCTGTATGGAGCCTGTGCAAAGCCTATATGGCACCTTTAGATATCTGTGGGGATATCTATGTGAATCTAATGAATGCCTGTGTGGAACCCGTGGATGTGTGGGAGGAACCTATTTGAAGCCTGTAGAGAGTGTGTGGATGCCTGTGTGAAGCCCGTGTTGAGCCTGTGAGAGCCTGTGTGAAACCTATGGATACGTGTGTGGCGTCCGTGTGGAACCTATAGATGAGTGTGTGGAGCCTCTGTGGAGCCTCTGGGAGCCTGTGTGGAGCCTACATGAAGCTTGTGGCACATCTTTGTTCTGTAGGGTGTAGCAGCAGCCTCAACTCGTTTCCAGGGGGCAAGCCTGGGAGTCCTGGCAGGTCCATACGTTTTAACTCTCCCTCCTCTTGCCACAGCAGGCCCACTCTTAATGCATCCAGCGGGAATATTTTTCATTATCTTCCCTCTCAATTTAATTAATCCACATCCCGTAATGAACCTTGAAATTTCAATTAAACACACCATTACCAATCAGTGCAGAGCTGGTCGTTGGTGGCTCCTTGCAGTGTGCTGGTGTTTTGTACGGCTATACTGTTTTGTCTGCTCTGGCCTGGCATCACCCTGTCCCAGCACAGTATCCTTTCCTGAGGAAGCAGAAGGGCCTCCCTGAAGGTTCTTGCAGGACCGCCATTCTCGGTCTCAGGGAGTCCCTTGTACAAGGCCAGTGAGAGCACTTTGTCACTTCTCCTTAGCTGAGCTCCCGGGGGACTGGCAGCAGCTGGCAGGACTGGCCAAAGGGTGGTTCACCTCCAAAGTAGCCTGGTGCCATGTGACAGAAGGTGGAAAGGCTCATACCCAATAGCTGAGGGTCCCTATGATGCCATCTGTGGGACTCAATTTCTTTTGGTGACAAGGCTTGCTTTTCAACTTTCTCTCTTACAAAGGCACCTGTTGATGCTGGCGTCAATTTTGACAGACAAGAGTTCTTGGAGCCCGGACTCTTGTTGTATGCATAGATGCTTTGCTTTCAAGCCATCGAGTAGTTTGGTTGTCCTTCCCAGTTCCCTGGAGGGTCTCAAGCCACTCAGTCTCCTATCTTGACCAGCATCTTTCTCTAGCTGCACTGGGTGTCCTGTGAACAGCCAATACTTTGTAGGGCATCCATTCCTCTTCCCCTCCTTCTGGGGGGGGACTCTCTAACTGCCTTTACCCCCTCCCCCATTACATGTGCTAATTCTCAATATGGCTCCTGTTCTAATATCCCATGGAAATGGGTCTGCTCAGACAGGAGACAAAGTCAGCCCATGGCTTGTCCTTGCAAGAAACCTCCTCTTGGCTTCAGGGACAGCAGTGTGTTTCTGTGGTGGCTTGAATAAGAATGGCCCCCATAGGCTTGTAGATTTGAATTCTTTGTTATCAGGGTGTGGCACCACTTAGAAGGATTAGAAGGTGTGGCCTTGTTGGAGGAAGTGTGTTACTGGCTTTGAAATTTCAGAAGCCCAAGTCAGGCCTAGTGTCTCTTTTCCTAGTGTCTGTGGATCAAGATGCAGAATTCCTAGCTATCTCTCCAGCGCCATGCCATGCTTCCCACCATGATGACAATGGACTAAACCTCTGACCCTGTAAGCCAGCCCCAATCAAATGCTTTCCTTTGTAAGAGCTGCAGAGGCCACGCTGTCTCTTGACAGCAATAGAGCACTGAGTAAGGCACTCCTGGAGAGTACACCAAGGCTCAGGCAGGGCCTAATCCCTTTCTCCCAGCTCCTGCCCTGTCTGGAAGCTCTCTTCCCTACTTTGAGAAGGACACTCTCTAACTCTTCCTTGTCAAAACTCTGCCCTGAGTGGGGTTGTTGGGTGGGAAGACAGGAAAATGGTGGGGAGGGATGTGCTGAGTCTGTCCATCCTGTTCCACGTCAGCAGCCTGAAGACTGGCTTTGTCTCCTGATCTGTTGAGGTTTTGATAAAGACAACCAGAGATACTGCATCTGTGAACACTTTGTGGTTTCCTGATGCTATGAACCCTGTTGACTACAGCGGCAGGTTTTATAACTACTGCCTGCTGGGTTGTCTTGATCCTATGACAAGTTTGCCTATTCACTGCTATACTGCTGCTAACATGTCCGAGATGGTCCTACATGAGGTCATAGGTCATAGGTCATGGTCTTAGGTCTACACGAGGGCCACAGGGGATGCTGGGCTCCACACCTCCCACCTCCCACCTCCCTCTCCCGGAGACCTGCTGCTTACTATTCATCAAGATTGTATTTTATAGTCCAGTTTCCTTGTCTGGTCTAGATGCACTGTGGAGCTCCCCTTGAGTAGGGCAAGCTCAGGCTGACTGTTCGCAAATGCATCCTCTTGACTCTTTATCATCCTGTCCTGCTGGCCTCTTCTGAAGTTTTCCCTCTGTGATCTGTCACATAAAGGACCCCCATCTCAGGTTCTGATGCTAGGAGCCCCTATCTGGACCTGCAGTGAAGACTGGTGAATGAGGTGACTCTTGTGTCTGGACAGAAGCTGTCCCACAAGGACTAAGCGTCTTCATGTGGGAAGTTACATCCTACATGGCAGTCAATGGTGGCTGGCAGAGGTTTGCTGCTATGGCACTGAGCAATGGTGTAGATGATCAATACAAAGAAAGGCATAGGTATGTGCCAATAAATCTTTATTCAAAACACGGTACCCGGCCCTAGGCAATCAGTGAGCTGCCAGTGTGGCATAGTTGCATGTTGGGTTATGTTCCCCTGATCCCAGTGTCCTCAGGTGTGCCCATCCACTGTCATGGTGCCATTCACTTGGAGAGAACAGTTTCTGTCTGTATCCTATAGGTTAATTTTTTTCTGTCAAAGTGCAGGCCTGTAGTTACAGTAGAAATAAAATACGTCAGGAACTAGCATGTTTGGGGAAACTGTTACCGAGAACACATGCCCAGAACTTTAAAATTGTGAAATCAGAATCCAAGCTCATGTTTAGAGACTAGCTTCTTTGAGTGTATTGGAAGCAACATCATGGGATTCTGAATGGCCTTTTAGCAATGAGAACCGAGACAGAATAGACACTAGCATCACTCTGACCCTAGTCCCTGCAGTTTCAAGGATAAGGGAGGCAGAGGGGCAACACCTTACACAGTTACACAAGGTAAATTTTAGGGACTGCATTATAGGACTTGCTGTCTTTTAAGCAAATTTAAAACTTTGTCATTGCTTAATTGTTACATGTTTATAATATTACATGTTTACATTGTTACATGTTTCCACTGTTACATGTTTGCATTGTTACATGTTTCCACTGTTACATGTTTAGGAGGTTGAATTTCAAAATGAGATGTCAACTTTTCTACCTCATTCCAGGAGCCCAAACCATCTCTGTTCACATCAATGACATGCAAGTCATGTCCTTCCATGCATGTGAGTCACTTTGTCCTAGTGAATTTGAAGAAAGGGAATGCGTGTTGGAGAAGGACAAGGCTGCAGAGAGCCAAACCCTGCCCATCTCAGTGGAGTGGATGCTCTATGATATCAAATCCCATGGAGTCATAGCCTGGGATGTCATAGCTTCGGGAATCCTCTTGGGTCACAGGTACAGTTTAGCAGCCTGAGTTGTTCTTGTAGCCGAGAAGCAGAGGTGGGGGTGGGGAGAGGGTGGGAAGGCTTTAAACCTAGAAGCTCACTTCCAGCAATGCTTATCCTCTTAAATATTCTACAACCTTCCAGAACAGTGGGACCACAAGTATTCAAAGACACAAGGAACTTATAGGTGACAGCATTCAAACCAAATGCTTCACGCAGGGAGAGGTCTTCAGGAAATCCACTGTGCCAGGGGCAGGATGAGCGACAAGGGACAAGGAGGTAAAGGTTACAGATGCAATCTGTGATGACTAGGGTGTCTACTTCAGTCCAGTGGCAGAGAACCATCTTTGTGTTCTGCATCCCTTTGGTGTTTGATGCTGTCTCCAGCTCAGTCTTGGGTAATTTGAGTTACATAGCTTCCAGGTCCCTCTACCCACTTCCACCCCTCCCCATCAGGGTGAAATCTATGAGACCAGAGAGGGCTTCTTTTCCTTCACAATTTCAGCTCTCAATTTATACTCAGCAGAACACACTGATTCTGGCTCAGCATCTCAGTCAGCTGGCTCCAGAGCCATCCAGAGACAAGGGATAGTGAAGGAAAGACACTCATGTTGTAGTGGCCAGGAAGCAGAGAGAGCAGGGAGGAAGTGCCTGGGACATTATGTAGTGACTCACCAAAGGTACACTTCTAGTGATCTGCTTCCTCCGTCTGGCCCCACTTCCTAATAGCGTGCTCACCTGTGATAGGCTAATTGTCGATCAGAGTCCTTGTGAACCTATCATTTCTCAATAGTGCCATGAGCAAGGGAATCACACCTTTCATCCACAAGGATTTTGGGTGACTCTTCAAATCCAACCTGTAGCAGTGAGTTGAAGCTTACCCTTGCTGTTATCCAATGTCCTGGGAGGTGCTGGGGGGTCCTGGCTACTGGGCTTACAACACTTGTGTTTGTCTGCTCGTGAAGAGACTCCTTTCTGCCTCCTCCCTTCTCACTCTTTAGAATACAACATTCCTGCTTCCCTGGGACTTCCCAAATGCGTCCCCAGACACAAAATGTTAGCAAACCTTGCCAGAAGCAAAAAGGACAACCCAAGGGAGAAGAGCCTACATAGTCTTGCCTCATCATGCAATAGGCCAAGTCCCTGTGAAGTGGATGCTGGCATCAACTCAGCCCCACTCTCCCCTCTGCTGTTTTGGTAGCCATCGTGAGCTTCTGCTCCCAGTCTCCTGCATCTCTAAGAGCCCTGGGAAGGGGTGGGAAGCTCTGCATCTGTATGATTGTTATCTTCCTCCGTTACATTGGATCCTCAAGATGATGCTACCCATGGTCAGAAACACAGGACTGAGTCACCTCTAGGGAAGTTTTGTAGTCACCAACCATCTCCAGGATCCCCAGCGGCTCCTGTGCACCTGTCCCAGGCTGGAAGATCTCACAATCTTCCTCAGTTACTCTTAGCCACATGCATGGCCAACGAAGGAGCCAGAAGCCATGATTAGGGATGGAGAGTCATGAACACAGAGCAAGAAGCACCCAGGCCTCGGAGCGCATTGCAAGGAATGGGTGTCAGGCTGAGTGTGAGACTTCACCTTCATGCTGTAGGATTTGCCCTACTTCTAGTTCCTATTGCTATGGCTTCTGTGTTTTGTTTTCCTCAGTATTTGTGTGTTGAATGCCCCCTTCCCCCCTCACACACATGCGCACATATATACACACACACATTTGGATATGAATTGGTGCAGGATGGACAGAGGTGCCCGAGGGACAGACAGACAGGCGAGCAGGAGGGAGCTGGTATCAGTCTATGCGTGGGATAAGCCTCCCACCTGCTTTCACGTATGTGCCTCTACAAATCGTGAGGTCATCTCTCATGGTACACGATTAAGTAATGAGGGTGACGCTTGGGCCTGCCAGGTGGCTTCAGGAAGCAGGCTACGACATGTCAGGGGATTTATTGGGTGCACGTGGCACTTGCTGACCATATAGACAAGATTTGGAGCAGGGTGAATGGAGCACCATCTAGATCAGTGGTCGTGACCCCTTTGGGGTTGGATGTCAAATGACCCTTTCCCAGGGGTCGCCTAAGACCATCTACTTATCAGATATTTACATTATGATTCATAACAGTAGCAAAAATTACACTTAAGAAGTAGCAACAAAAGTAATTTTATGGTTGGGTTCACCACCACCTAAGGAACATTAAGGGCTCGCTGGGATAGGAAGGTCGAGAACTAAAGCCTTCGAGTCCCCAGACTCAGAGATGCGAGGTTTTCTTGCTATTCCCTGTCCTGCCTCCACTGCAAGGCATGGGGCCCGAGCTCCCGCTGCTATTTGGCCTTTCCTGTGGACAGATCTCTGTCCTCTCCTGCCTTTGGTGGTACCTGTCATGGAATAGACCACAGCAACTCAGCTCTGGCTGTTGCTGACTGTCTCCATGCTCTTAGCTAAATCTAGTAGGTTCTGGTAGGTGCACACTGGAAGAAGACAGGTGCCATTGTTGTCCTCCCTCTTCATCTTACCCAGAGGGCTGGGGGTCGAAGACAAGGAATAGACATGTGTGACACTGGCGTTCTAACTTAGGGAAACAGATAACATGGCCGTTGACCTTGACAAGGCAGTGAGGCTGGAACTGCCTGCCACTTCCTACAGCTGCTTCCCAGGCATGCTGCGGTGAATCCAGTCCTGTCTGGATTCTGAGGTGCAGGACTATTTCCCATCTTCTTGCTGTCCCCCTGCATTAGGAGCAGATGGTTGGGAAGAGACGTGGAAACAACTTAGTAACAGGTAGACTGTGACTCCCATAATCCTCAAGGCAGATGACCAGGCTGGGAGCTGAAGAGAAAAGGTGGGGTCCATGCGTCTGTGATTGGACAGGCGTCCCCACTGCCCTCCTCCTGGAGCCTCCTTTCTGCAAGAAGTGCACCCCTGTGTTCCTTTGCTGCAAGCCAAGGATTGAAGAAAGCTCTGGGAACAGGCGGGTCTATTGGGAACTGCCCCAGGACACTGTGCAAAGGGCTGACACGTTCGGAACTTTCTAAGATTCGTGCTTGAATCTGTGAGAGAGATCACAGGGGCTGTGGTGGCAGAGGAGCAGGAACCATTCCCTGGTGCAACATGGATTCTAGAAGACCTGGGAGTGGGAGCGAGAGAAGATGGAGACAGAGAGTCATGTCGGGAGTCAGGGCAATAGGTCGACTATCAAGAAGTCAGCAGTGGATGCACCTGCTTGGAAGCAGGTGTTAGCTCTCGGCCGCTGGTGTGGTGCTAGCATCCCAAGATGCGAAGCCCTGCTCTTCGTAGCAGCTGTCCATAGCTTCTGTTTGCTCAGACCCAGGTGCACACGCTCAGCAAGGACTATAAAAATATCAGAGTTAAAATAGCAAGAGTTAATGCCCTTTCAGAGGCTGCAAACAGCACAATGAGCCCTCTTATTAAAAAAGTGAGCAATGAGGGGTGTGGGGGCCCACCCTTCCAGAGAGTGGGGCGGCAGATTTCAGAATTAAAATACTGTGGACCAGCCCATTACTAGACCAACAGGTGAGATTAATAGATAGGGTGGTCCATAAGAAATCCAGTAACCTTAATAATTTAGTCCATTATTAAGGTGATATTTCAAATCAGCAGCCCAAAGATGGATTATTCAATAAGCGTCTCTGTGACGTTTACCTCAGGCTTTGGAAAGAAAAATGAAGTTAGAGTCGTGGTTTACATCTCATACCTGATGGGTTAATGCTCCAGCTATAAATATTTAATGTTCACATAATCACGAGAGCACGGAGAAACTTGTGAGAATTTAACAGACGCAACAACCACAAAAAGGAAGCGCTGTCGAGCTGACAGCATGAAGGTCTTTACAGACAGCGTCCCCGGCAGGTGGGCTCTGGAGAAGCAGCCTCTGGTGGGGTAATGGGCTAGAGCGCGGGGGCGGAGAATGGCTGGGGCCCACTTTGCGAGAGGAGAATACACGCGGGAACTCAGAAAAGCTCCTCACGAGTGTCCTAGATTTGAGCCCAGATTCAAATCCCTCCACCACACCGGTCATCAGATGAATTAGGAAGCCTTGGAGACCCTGAGGAAGCGATTGGAGTGGTTCCTGCCAAGAACTGAAGGGAAGTGGCTCCCTGCCAGGGTCCTCCAGCTCAGATGGGCCTCAGGGGAGCATCCACCACCAACACTGACTGAGTTCAGTGTCAGAAGACTGCAGAAAAGCTGGGGGTGGCTCCCCCAAGATGCACCAGGTAAAGAAATAAACTTTTGATAGATGGCATTATTAAAAACAGATATGATGAATCCCCCTGAGAAATGGAGTATCCATCTCATACAATATGAGCAACAGGTGGGAACAGGCGACCGTGAAGGGAGAGGCTGGGTGGAGCCTAAGGAGATGGAACCTCTCTCTGGCCTCCTCAGCCAGGACAAGGGCTGTTATTTGTCATTTGGTGACGCAGGCAGACTGTTCTTGAATGACACTTGGAGATGAATAGGGATTTAATAGACCTGGAGTTGATTTTTGGCACATCAACCTTATCCTCAGTAAATTTACCAAACTCACCTGTTACAACAGTTATCTTGAAATTATTTTAGGTTTATAAGTATGTACGTTTTTAATTTTCCGCAGACCACATGGGTTCATATTTCTCTTAATGGTTTCTGGCTTTCATAATGGGCTTAAAAAGCCCTTCCTTACACCGAGATTATTTAAAAAGAAGTCTCTCTTTTCCTAATGGAGCCTTTTATGGCTTTATAATATAATATGCAAGTTCATAAAGCCTGCCCTCTTTTTCGAAGGGTTTCGTACAGTTTTAATGTGTTCACTTTTCTGCCTAAATAAATGACTTATTTTGACAGTGTAAAAAATCCTCCTGGAATCTCTATTAGCACCGCAGTAAATTTTATTTAAGCGTTGCTGTCAGTTTCAGACCGTTCGCATTTACCGTCCGTGCGTGTTTTGCCTTTACTGTGGTCTTCAGTTCATTTATCTTAACGTGTGGTTTTAGAAGAAGTGGAACAGTTAGACAAAACAAGGCGAGCAGATGCCGGTTCGTATCGACTCCAGAGAGGGGCTCCTGGGGCTCATCACTCTGTCCTCTCACTCGGCTCTGCCTTTGAAAATCTCCCACGTGGAACTTAAAAGACTCGGTCTACAGCTGCCCTCGCCTTTCCCCGTGGACCCCGAGTCGCCGCGAAAGGCCTGTCTCTGCTCGCCGCCACTGTGAATAGGATCGTTCCGATTGTGTGCTTCGTATGGCTGCCCTGCCTTTATGAGCCATAAAGCAGGCAAGGTTGACGGTAGCCCTCGCTGCTCATTGATTTGTATAAATGGAAGCAAGGATTCTTGAGTGGTCTTCAATAATTCATGCTTTTATAAACATGGAAATCCACTCCAGAGCGTCTCCAGGAGACGCTGCACTTCAGGGGGAGTGACATCTCTGGGGACTTGAGCAGTTCTGCGGCCCTTGGGCTGAGCATGGAGCAGAGACATGAGCATACTCTTGTTGTACACGCAACCTCATGTTCTGCCTCTTGACAGGGGGCAGCACTGTGGGTCCTGGGATGAAAAAAGTTGTCCTGAGTCACACAGACACCCCATTTGGACCCTGGAAGGGTACTTGTTCAGAGCCACTACTCTGGACTCAGGGAGGCCAAGGACACCCCAGTTGTGTCCAGATTCTGAGGATATCAACACCGCCTGTTGTGCTGCCTCTGAATTCCTTTGAACCATGTCCCCGCCCCATGCCCCATAAGTCTCTGAGGCCAGAGACCTTGATGGTGTCCCTAGAGGAGTAAACTGCGTGTGCTGTGGAATCTTTTCAAGTCATTCACCCACTGTGTGGTCTTAGATGAGAGGATATAACGTTCAGGCCCATAGTTTTGCTATATTGAGGATTTCTGTACTAAATCCACCTCACAGGACGTTCATGAGCTGACATGCAACAGACTTGTGCAGAATGTGTGTGTGTGTGTGTGTGTGTGTGTGTGTGTGTGTGTGTGTGTGTGTATGCATGCGCGTGCATGTGAGTGCACTGTGGGATGTGTGTGTGTTTGTGTCCAGGGTGGAGGTGTGTGTGTACATGTACACTGTGGGGATTATGAGTGTGTGTGCTGCATGTGTGTGTGCTATGTACATGTGTGCTGTGCGTGTGTGTGGTGGGGGTGGTGTCTGCATGTGCACTGTGGGGATTATGCGTGTGTGTGCCTGTGCCTGTGCCTGTGCCTGTGCCTGTGCGTGTGTGTGTGTGTGTGTGTGTGTGTGTGTGTGCTGTGCAAATTCTGTTTTTGTGAACTGTGAACAGTGTATGTATGTGCATCATGAGAATCGTATGTGTGTACACTGTGGTGATTGTATGTATGTGTGTATACTATGAGGATTTGCTTTGATGCTGTGGGGAAGCATTGCTTGTCCTGTGAGTGTCAGGAGAGTACTGAGTAAGGGAGGTGGTGTACTGTCAGGAGAGTACTGAGGGAGGGAGGTGGTGTACTGTCAGGAGAGTACTGAGGGAGGGAGGTGGTGTACTGTCAGGAGAGTACTGAGGAAGGGAGGTGGTGTACTTTTCTTCATTCCTCAGTCAGGCCTGCAGCTGTAAGGCTTCAAATTATGACCCAAAGAAGGGAGGGTCATCATCTGACCCCCTCCGGCTCCTGTGTCCCATATCCTCTAAGAAATCATTCCCAGAGTTGTATGACTTCTCTGTATGACATCTCTGTGTCCCCTAGTTCCCCTGGTTTTTCTAACATGTCACCAGAACACAAAAGCCACATTTTAAGGTAGCTCCAGATTCTGAGGCTAGAAATGCCAGAGTCCAGACTGTCAGTGCCTCTGTAGGAGGCCGGTGTGGGAAGGGTTGGGATGGAAGGCCGAGATGACAGAGTCTGGTCTCTGGTGTAACCAAGGGTTGCCTAACACTTGTGCTGAGCGTGGTTGCCAGGGGTGCTGGCTGGTGCCATCCCTGAGTCCAGGAAGAAACCCAGGATGGACAGACATGACGCTTCTTCTGATAATATTTTAGAGAATCCAGAAGTTAGAGCCAGAGGGAGGTCTTACAGAGGAGTCATACAGCCTTGGGATCGATCCGCCATTTTAAAGGATTGTGGGACACAGGAGCAGGAGGTGGTAAATTAAGACCTTTCTTTGCATCTGGGGATGTTCGTCTCATAATTCGAAGCCATTTTTATTTTTAGACTTAACACACTTCTACACCAGGGTATATGCTGGTTGGAGCCAGACAGTTGCAGTGTCTCATATGGTTCTCTGTTTTTTGCACTAAAAAAAAATTCTAATAAAAATTGCTGTATAATACTCTTATGACTTTTTGTATGTATGCTTGCATTGGAAATTTAAAATGGAGTTCTTAAGTTACAAACCTTCTTTGGGACACCCGACTGTAATCCCGACACAAGTTTTTCTTAGTCTGTCATCTTCTCTTAATTTTATCAGTTCCTTTGAAGTTTAGAAGGTGCTCGGTTTAAGTCAGCCATTATTTTCTTATAATTTAAAAGGTGGATATTTTCCGTATAGGGGGTTTGTTCTTGAGCCTGCTTCGGATGCGAATCTAAGCTTTCCTCGTTTCCTGGCGTGTTCTTGAGAGTCCTCCATATCTACTTGAAGCCCCCATTCATAGCTAGATGTTCTGCGCTGCACGCAATCGACTGCCCTATCTTATCACTGTACTCTGCGCTCTCAGCCAGTGTCTAATTGTTTTGATGAATATCGCTGTACACTTTGATTTATGCACGGTAGCGAATTCCCCATGATTTTCTGCATTTTCTTGGCAACATCTCTCTATTTATGATTCTGCCAGCACTGGCGCCTGCTTTCCAAGTGGAACCCTCTTACTCTCTTTGAGCTGGCGGAATGGAGCGTACAGCCTGGTGGGGATTTCATATCTCTTTACCTATTCAACTCTCGCACCCACAAACAAAAGGTGTCTCTGTTTAAACTGACCCCAACTCCGTGTATTGCCTGAGAGACTTTCATGATTCTTCTATATTTAGACAATTCCTGCCTCTCACTACATGTGTTTCCAGGGTTTGTTTTTTTTCTCCAAGTTAAGCCAAACCTCTTTGTAACATCGTGCACTGTTTGTGGAGAGCTTTGCCCCTGTACGCGCTGAATGCTTGGCTCAGGGCTGACTTGCGCGACACCATGTGTTGTGTATGACATGGTCTATAGTCTCGTTTTTGTAAAAATCTGCCAGTTGTGTTGGACTATAGTTCTCAGCAATAACCTTATTTAATGTTATTCACTTCTTCAAGAGCCCTGTCTACAAATATAGACACATTCTGACGCCCCGACTCTTCGAGTTTCAACACAGGAATTTTAGCGGGCACAGCTCGGCCTAGGACAGGCTGGATGGAGCACTCTCGATGGCTCTGCTTAACGATGTGTGAACAGCAGGTTAATATGGTGACTACCCCAGGTCAAATGTAATGAGGTCAGGTAGTGTTGGGCCGAGGCTTCTGAAATCAGCCGTCGATATAGTCATTTCCTCCTTTTAAGTGGATTTTCTCTGGTATTTTGTCCCAGCAGTAGGAAACTGACTAGCAAACATGCCTGCTAAGGAAAATGTATTTTCAAAAACGTTATAAATGCGGCTAAAGAGAGACTGCAGCCAGAGCACGACGGGATAGGCTCCCAAGAACGAGTTGGCATTTCTGAGCGATCGCAGTATCGCTGAAGTGAGCATGAACTGAGTAGAAATTCAAATGGTGCCTGTCCCTAGAAGAGAGGATCCAGACCCCAGGTGTGATGGTTTGTATCCGCTTGACCCAGGGAGTGGCACTCTTAGGTGTGGCCCTGTTAGAGTGGGTGTGGCCTCCTTGGAGTAGGTGTGTCACTGTGGGCGTGGGCTTTAAGGCCCTCCTCTTAGCTGCCTGGAAGCCAGTATTCTGCTTAGCAACCTTCAGATGAAGATGTAGAACTCTCAGCTCCTCCTGCACCATGCCTTCCTGGATGCTGCCATGCTCCTGCCTTGATGATGATGGACTGAACCTCTGAACCTGTAAGCCAGCCCTGATTAAATGTTGTCCTTAGAGTTACCTTGCTCATGGTGTCTGTTCACAGCAGTAAAACACTAAGACACCAGGACATCCGCCAATGGCACATCCTGCCTGGAAGTCTCAGCTCTGCACTCTCTCTCCATTGGTCATGGCCGCCAGCTCTTCAATGCTTTTCACACCAGCATTACCATCTGTTGGTTTTTGCAGCAGTGACATAAATGCTTCTTCAGCAGTGCTTGTAGGAAACCTTTCCCTTAAAGCATCTGGCAGATTCTAGATGCATACCGTGTCTAAGGCTGACCTGCAGTCCACTGATTCGTCTTTAAAATTGCAGCTCCATTAGCCTCTAAAATACTTTTCTTTTAAGCATCATAGTTGTCCATGAAGGCGTCGTGATTCCTGCATCCTCCACATTCTGGGAACTGGTGAGAATCAAGAGACTCGCCTAGCAGGCGAGTCTGTCCTTCCTCATATACGATATCGGTGACTCCCAGACTCCCAGTTGTGGTGGGCTGAGCTGTACAGACTCTATGACATGGTGGGCTTCACCGAGCTGCTTCTGATGCCATGCACTCTCTTCTAGTTAATTAGTTTGACTTCAGCACGTGCTCTTTAACCTGTGCTTGTTGGTGAATGGTGTGCAAATGCTGGTGCTAGAGCCAATAAGGGAAATGGTGCGATGATCTGCAGGGCAGTGAGAAGCCAAGAGAGAGAGAGAGAGAGAGAGAGAGAGAGAGAGAGAGAGAGAGAGGAGAGGTGGAGCAGAGAATGGGGCTGAGCAGGTAATGTGATGGTGACAGGAACATGCTATCCTTCTCCCCGCATCACTCCATCTCCAGGCAGGGCCTTGGGTTGGAAGAAGAAAGAATTGCTGCATGCACTAGGGGCCATTGGGCTATGAAGGCCCTGGGGCTTGCTTGCTAAGAGCCTGCATCCTGTAACACAGCCTTCCTGTCCTTCCTGGTCCCAGAGGGACCTGCTGCTCTGCACCTCTCCTCTAATGTTGGTGGTAATGTAAAGATGGGCCTGGGTAGCAATGGAGGCAAAGGCATCTCTGCTCCCTGTCTCTTGGTACTGTTACTTTTGGAGCATAGGAACTGCCCAGCCTAAGGGGGTGGGGAGTTGAATGGCAGTGTCTCTGCTCATTTTACTTCTGTGACCTCCACAGTAGGAAAAGCAAAGCCTGTCCTGTTTGCTGCCCAGAAAATGGGTTTCCCTGGGACACTTATCTAGTCTCTGGAGGAGTGAGTTATGTCTCCTGTTTTGATAATAAAATCCCCAGACACAAAGCAATTTTAGGGGCCTAGGGAAATGGCTCAGTGGTTAAGTGTACTTGCCACTCTTCCTTAGAGGATCCAAGTTCAATTCCCAGCTCCCATACCAGCAAGTTCATAACCACCTAGAACTCTAGCTCCAGGGTGCTTTCTTCTGGGGTTTTCAAGCAAAGACACACAGGCATGTGCATGTACACACACACACACACACACACACACACACACACACACACACAGAGAGAGAGAGAGAGAGAGATGTAAATGAATACAAATAAACAGCAATAAATATTTCAAAGCAACTTAAATCCAAATTTGATGGCACTTGCTTTTAATCCCAACATGCAGGAAGCATTGGCAGGTGGGTCTGAGAGTTTGAGATCAACCTGGTCTACATGGCAAGTTCCAAGTCATCCCAGACTACATGGTGATTCCCTGTCACAAACAAAAAACAAAAATAAATAAATAAGTACATAAAAAGCAACTTCAGAGGTTTATTTTGATTCTCAGTTTAAGGGTACAGTCTGGCAAGCAGGCAAGACTTGGTGGCAGAAACTGGAAATACCTGATCACATTGCACCTGCAGGGAAGGAGACACCTGATCACACTGCACCTGCAGGAAAGGAGACACCTGATCACACACTGCACCTGCAGGGAAGGAGACACCTGATCACACTGCACCTGCAGGGAAGGAGACACCTGATCACACTGCACCTGCAGGAAAGGAATCACCTGATCACACTGCAGCTGCAGGGAAAGAGACACCTGATCACACTGCACCTGCAGGAAAGGAGACACCTGATCACACTGCACCTGCAGAGAAGGAGACACCTGATCACACTGCACCTGCAGGAAAGGAGACACCTGATCACACTGCACCTGCAGAGAAGGAGACACCTGATCACACTGCACCTGCAGGAAAGGAATCACCTGATCACACTGCACCTGCAGAGAAGGAGACACCTGATCACACTGCACCTGCAGGAAAGGAATCACCTGATCACACTGCACCTGCAGGAAGGAGACACCTGATCACACTGCACCTGCAGGAAAGGAGACACCTGATCACACTGCACCTGCAGGAAAGGAATCACCTGATCACGGTGCACTTGCAGGGCAAGAGACACCTGATCACGGTGCACCTGCAGGAAAGGAGATACCTGATCACACTGCACCTGCAGGAAAGGAGACACCTGATCACACTGCACCTGCAGAGAAGGAGACACCTGATCACACTGCACCTGCAGAGAAGGAGACACCTGATCACACTGTACCTGAGAGAAGGAGACACCTGATCACACTGCACCTGCAGGGAAGAAGCAGAGTGGCAGATGCTTGTACTTAGCTTGCTCTTTCCTTTGTATTCCATTCATAACTCCAGATCATAGAAAGCTGCTGCTACAGTTAAGGTAGGTTTTGTTGTGCCAATGAACCCAGCTTGTTAATAAATAACTCCTCCTTACAGGAATGCCCAGGGCTAACAACTCTCTGTAACTCCTCACAAATGTTCCCCATACATGGTGGTTCCTGAGTTCCCACAGGGATCCCTCAGGTCCCAGCTATGGCTTCCTGACATCGCACCTGGAGCTTTTAGGAGTCACACCCGTAGATCCCAAGATCTACCTGCAGTTCTTGGGGTCCCTCCTACCACCTCTGAGGTCTTATCTAGGGTTTACTTAGGCCCTACCAATAGTTCTAGGGCTCCCACCTGTGGTTCCCCAGAGCTCCCCTAAAGTTTTCTGGCTTCTAAACTTGGAAGGTGAATTACCAGAAGCCAGAGCCCTCCCAAGGTCCCCTCTCCCTTCAGCGTCTTGTGTCCACTCTGCATGTGGCCATTGAAAGCAAAGGCACTTACTGACTGTTGTTAGGTGAAGCAAGCCATAGAGCGGGAGTGGGATGATTCTCCTGAGTAGTGCATTTGCTCCACAGTCAATGAACTGAATTACTAGAGCCATCTGTTTAGAGCAATCGATCCTCCCAATGACCTATAAGCAATGGACCAAGAATTCCTTGGCTATCTCAGAACTGGTAACCGGAGTAAAGGGAAGCAAAAAGAGCTGAACTCCACGCAAGACGGTTCTCATACCCTTGATGCTGTCTAGCACCAAATCAAGGTCACCGATTCATCTAAAGAATCCCAAAGGGCACTTGACCTCAATTTTTATAATTTTCTCACTGAAATGCAAGAGAAACTTCCTTGCTGTTCTCTTATTCCCCCTTTGTTACTCCAAAAAAGTTGAAGTTGAGATGGCAATTCTCTCTGGAATTTAATATCTGTTCTCAACTATCCTGTTTAATTGCTAACCAATTCTTTAGAAAATTGAATCACTATATTACACTGTGTTTATGCACTGATGGCCTGGGAAGGGTTGGCAGGGACCTCCGCCAAAGTTAACAGCGGCTGTGTTTCAAGCTGTGAGCGGTTTATTAGAAAATTTCATGCCGGAATTTTCCTTCACTTTAATTTCTTTGGCTTTTTAAATTTTTAAGTTGAAGCCCCATGTTGGGTGTAAGCGTGTTAAAGCTGGGACCGCAGTGTGAAACCCTCGCCACCTGCCTTATAGTTGCCATTACTTGAAAGCCTATTAAACAAGGTCCGAGAGCATCATGGGGAGGGCTTGCACACGGAAGAGTATTAAGGAGCTGCCTGACACCACCATAGCCCTGTTCCACACCTGTGGGTGCTTGGGTCAGGGAGTGGCCACTGGCCACCTCCACCTTGAGACCCAGATCTGTCTATGAGAAAATGCCTCATATCTGAGGGGCTTTGATGTTCATGGTCTAGGAGTCTTTCTAAAGTTAGATACTCGCAGGAGAGTATATAGCAAGGCAAGAAGAGGTGGCCTAGACCCTGGTTTTCCCCTAGTTCCCAGCTGACACTGGGCAATTGGATTTTCCTGCTGTTCAGCTAACAACATCTGATGGTGTGTGCTGGTCACTTTAAAGCAAACCAGAGGCACTTGCAAAGAAGGAGCCTTAAAAGAGAAGATGTCTCCATCAGATTGGCCTGTAGGTAGGTCTGGGCCAGGCATTTCTTGATTAATGATGGATGTAGGAGAGCCCAGCTCACTGTCAGTGCTGCCACACCTGGGCAAGGTGGTCTCGATTTATATAAAACCAAATGAGTTAGCCAGGGGACTAAGCGGGTAAGCTTAGTGACCCCTCCATGGTCTCTCCTTCAGTTCATGCCTCCAGGTTCTTGACTTCCCTTCATAGTGAATTATAAACTCTGAACTGAAATAAACCCTTTCTTTACCAAGTTGTTTTTGGTTGTGATGTTTATCATGGGCTCTCTGCCCGTGTCTCCTTTCCTGGACAACACAATGCCCTGCTATATCACTAAGGTTGCATCTTCCCAAGGTATCTTGGAAACGTATTTACATCTGTTCTAGAGAGCCTCCGTGTGCACTTTAATACCATCCAATGAATTGCCATAAAGGAACATTATTCTTTATATATGTCTTTCTGATCTTAATGAGGACCAAGGCTGTTACGCCTGATGCTTCAGGGAAAGAGCGCTCAAAGCAGCTGCTTAAAAGGCCTTCCTTGAGAAAATTGTCTTGAAATGTAGCCTTTAAAAAACCTTTTACTGAAGTAATTTAATGGAGAAAAAAAGTACATGTGTCTTAAGTGGGCAGTTGGCTGGACTTTTGTAGATGGAACACGGTCAGAAGAGCAACTATCCTCTAAGAGGGGGATGTGGTAAGTCGAGGGCTCTAAGGCTGATGTGGCGGTCTGAAAATTGAAGCTTTAGCCACAGTTGAACTTGTTTGGGCCCTGTGGCATTGGCAATGCCTATTGATCAAGTCTGGGATCTCTTGCATAAAGGGTGCAGTTCCAGACCTCCAAGGCCAGCCCTGGGTTACGGCTGAGAATCACTATCTTTTGATTCCAGCACCCTTCCTTAACTGCCACGAGGCCTCCATGAACTTTACTGTGCACTGTGACAATGGGCAGCAGCCAGTGGGATGACTGCAGTGAGGTATGATGTCAGTCTCCTAGGGACAGGGACAGGGACAGGTCCTGAAGCATTAATAAAACTGCCCTGCACATCAGCTAGGCTCTTATGCTGCACTCCCAGAGTGATCTTGAGGAATCTCAGTGGGATCCAGGCAGATGGGAAGGCAGTGATCTGGTTGATCTGAGCTGACCTTAGGGACTCAGAGTAGGATCACAGACTCACTGTCCCCTGGTGTCTTCTGTGGGAGCAGCCCTGCTGGGTCCCAGGCTCAGAGCTCCTCTGTGTCTGAGCTGTTTACCTTCTCCTACGACCTTGCCATAGCTGGGACTGTCTACCTGTTCTGACTGCATTCTGCCTTCAGTTGCTATCCCCACTCCTTGTACCTTTTAGACTCCTAAGTCTGTTCTTGGGCTGGGGAGACAGCACTGTTGACAAAGTGCTTGCTTAGCTTATGTGAAGCCCTAGGTTCTTCCCCAGCAAGGGACAAACAGGCCACAGCACTGTGTGCCTACAACAGCTTCCCCTACATATGGTGAAACTTTCACTTTAATATTGCTTAAAATGGGTTTTTGAGTTCCTGCACCAGCTGCTTCACTTATTTGACAATCCTCCAAATGAAGGGTTTGCCACGGTATTTTTATCTCCTCTCTGTTACGATTCCTGCTGTTCACATCTCTGGGAGTGTGGTTTGGTTTGCAGAGTGGAATCCTTCCTGAGGTGGGACAGCACAGTCACACTCAAGGATCAGAACCATTCCTATTGAGTTGCCTCCTGGAATGGGGACTGGTGGCTCTACTGCTCTTCCACGGGGCCCCTTCTACCTTCTTGGACACCGAGGACCTAGCATTTAAAAAAAAAAATTTTAATGACAATTTTGGTTAGTGGCTTCACAGTTGGGTTTTCTCTGTTCTGGATCATTCCAAGTGAATCAACCTAACTATGGCAATGCCCTCGAGCATCCCCGTAGACCCACCCCAACATGTCAGCTACTGGCTGTTATAGCTACAGGCTTTTACCTTGGCAGCCTATGTCACTTCCTAGGACAGACTGAATGGTACTAGGCTCGCAGTATGACAAACTTCACGTTTCAGCCTCTGCAGGCTTCCTTGAGTTTTGTGAAGGGTCCATTGGGAGTGATTTTAAGACCAGGAAAACAGAGAACTATAACAGGGGGGAGTATGGTAAGAAGAGAGTGTGTGAGGGTGGTAGATGTCTGTTAAGTGGCAGAGCTGGACTGATCCTTCTGAAATCTCTCTGAGTAGCTCAGAGCAGAGGGGATAGAGACCCCTGGGCAGCCAGGAGAAACATTATCAGAGAGTACCAGACCCCCACAATCAACTGGGACTGGTGCCCCAGAAACAGTCTTAAGTGTCCAGACATCAGTACTAAGGAAACACAGGAGAGCAGGAGCCAGCAATGTGAGGGCTATGAAACCACCAATATCTATGACGGAACCACATGGATGTGTCAGTAAAGCAGTTTCCCCAATGCGGCCGCTGGGCATGCTGCTCCTGGGACAGTGTGTCATACTCTTGTGTGTATGAGCTTGTCTGAGGAGGGTATGTGGGACTGAGTGTGAACATATCTGAAGTGTGCCTGTAGGGGGCGGTGTTGGTGTGAGAGTGTGTGGGGTGGGGAGCTATGAGTGTGAGGACCTATGGGGGATTGTGTGGGATGGAGGCATGTTTGGCTCAGATAAGCCTTCCTGTAGAACTGAAAGCTAGACGGAGTCAAGGCCACAGTACCTCAGTTACATACCCCGAATTCTCCAAACCAGGTCCTTTTGCTTTGTGCCACTCTACACCCGGGCGTTTCAGAACTCACAGTGGCAGGGGGTGAGAACCACAAATCAAAGCTGCAGAAAGAGGGGAGAATCCTCAGTACCCAGAGGGTCCAGGAAGGGGATGATTTGGAGAATGAAGTTATTCATCCAGGAATCTGTCTTCCCAAAACGGTCTTGTAGACAAATGTGACACAAAATGAAGCCCTGCTAGACACGTCACCTATTGTTGTACTAACTTAAGTTGGATACTTTAAAGTTTTAATCTTATCAATGAGATAATTAAATACCCTCACATAGGTAAGAATGCATTTGTAAAGTAAATGCATTTGCTTGTCTCTTTGAGGGTGGGGGAGTTTCACATGTCCAGCAGAGCAAATCAAAACCCCAAGGAAATCAAAGTTCCTTCAACTAAAGGTGATGGCCTCAGGACTTCCTAAACTTTTGAGTTTGACTTCCTTGAAATGAGCCTACTATACTATGGAAGCAATGACTGATCCCCCGTCCCCTTGGGACAGACATGTTCGGTGGGTAGTCTCTTCCCTCACCTGGGAGCTTGCGGTCCCAGGAAGTAGTTTTGTTCTCTTAATGGCTCAGTGCCTCCATGATACCAGACACCAGAAGGACATGTGTATGTAGTCTTTTCAGTACTGTCCCAGTAGCCAGAACCTCCCAGCCCCAATGGAGGAAAGGATTAGATCTTGTTTTGTCTGTCCTTTTGGATGACTCAAGTCAATGTCAGTCTGGATGTCCTTCTGTGACATCTTGGTGGTAGTGTGGCCAGACTGGACCTGTGTTCTGCCATGTTTTGGTAGAATACAAGAATCCCCAGCTCTCTGAAAGCGCCAGTGTTCTCCACCTACTCATCTCCCTATCCTGTCAATAAGGGAGTGAATCTTAAGGCCCTTGTCTACCTTCGTGGAGGCATCAACATACTTGAGAAATAACACTGTCTGTGAAGTTCAGAAATGTCTCAGTTTCTGCCTCAGCCCAGTGGGACACAGCAGGGAACAGCCAGCATGCTCTCCATAAACATGGAGTGGATGGAAAGATAGAAAGGCACTCTAGAAAAAAGCCATGTAGAGGGGAGTCCACCGAGGGACTTACGTGACCCTCCATATCTACTGGTGATGAGTGTGAACCTATGGTCTCGGTGTTCCTAGTAGGTCAGAGCCGTCAAAGGTTGGCCTCAGATAGTTGTGACAACACTCAAGCAAGATGGCAGGTGTGAGGAGTGTCTGGAGTGTGTTCAGTAGAGCATCGATGGGTAGCTGTACACTAGGTATGGGAGGTCACCAATGCACTTGGAAGATGTGCTAGACATTGGTGCATAGTTCTGTTGTCTAAACTCCAAGAAGGGATGACTTGGCCTAGAGCAGAGTGGAGGGGAAAGCAAAAGCCAAAGGCAGAATCAGGATCAACTGAACAAGGAATCTGTCCAAAATGTCAAGTTGGGTCGGTTTAAGTGGGTATAGGTGAGGGAGGAGGCAGGAACACGTCTACTACAGGTTCAACCACAGGATGTCTCAGGCAAAGTGGGACTGGGCACGTGTATATTCCCAGTAACGGGAAGGGGTCACATTCTAAAGCAAATGACCACCTAGCAGATCTCAGACCACTGGAGTATGGTGGTCAACAATAACTGTCACCTTGTTAGGATCAGGAATCATAGGCAACAAGCCTGTGGGGATGTCTATGAGAGACTTTCCAGATCAGGTTAATTAAGGTGGGAGATCATCAAGCATAAATATGGGCACCAACCCACAGACTGGAGTCCTGCACTGCATGAATCAGAGAAGGCCACCATTGGCATCCCTTGCTCTTGACTTCCCGACTGGTTACAATGTGACCAGCTCTCTCTCTGACCACTGTTGCACGTATCTCCTCCGACTGTGAGCCACTTCTTCCTAAAGTTGCTTTTGTCAGGTATTTTGTTACAAGAAAAGCAACATGGAAGGCTCTCTTTCCAGGACTGCATTTTCTCGCCTTCCCCGCTCCGCCAGCTGTGCGCCCTGGTGTGTCTGCACCCCCAGCGCCTGCCAGTGTCTTTAGCTCATTTCCTCTGCTTGGGTTTTTTCTCTTTAATCTGCGTACTCTTTTCTCGTTTCTTTTTATAAAAGGAAGCCTGACATTCATTTAGCTCTTTCATAACGTTTCAGGGAACTGAGACGAACTCTGTGTCTTATAATTAGGACTCTGGGCAATTTTAGGAAGAAATAACCACATCTTCCCAAACTCTTTATAAAACTTCCTGGGAAAATGTGACCATGCTGTTTGGAAGGCAGAGAAGTCTCCTTCCCAGCTCCATGCAGGCCTCTTTTGGGGGCCTTGGTAGCACCTCAAATGCCATCTCTCTGGTCTGTGCTGGGGCAGGAACATCCAGCCTTCAGTCTGGGACAGACCCCAGGCAGTGTTCTAGGCTGACTGAGAACCAGTGGCAGGGGCTAGGGGAACATTAGGAACATTTGCCCCTTTCCTTTGCCCTGGATGACCCTACATCTGACGCTCTCTGAAATGTAGTTTATCAGGCCACGGAACTGAGACCTGTACCCTGGTGATCTCTGGCAAGTCTGCAGCCCTAATCCTCTTTGCCATCCAATTGTGTGCAGTCAGCTTGCAAGCCACACAGGAAGAGACCTCATCCTTTAAGATTGTGCTAAGCAAATCTTCAAGCTAGCATGGAGTTGGGGGTTTGTGTGGCCTACCTTACCACGCTCAGGCTCAAGACCCCATACAGCTTGGATGTTTGCCTCTGTGGAATTACCTGTCCCACCCTGGGTACATCTCACTAGAATTCCCTATGGAAGTATACACGGGGTACATGAGCCCCTCACTGCGGTGACTATATAATGTGGCATACATCTCCATCCCTGTGTCATGGATTATGTTAGGCTAAGCAGTCAGGGAGCGGTGGGGAGATGACCTGGAGCAACAGTGGGGCCAAGATGTGTCCAAACCCGAGAATTCTCATCCTAACATTGGCAACTGGCCTGTGCATCCCAGGGCTTTAGCTCTGTGCCCCCACCTCTGCCTGCCAGAGGAGGTCACTGTAGCCAGTAACCAGGTTAAATTTCTTCTCCCCTTATAAGGTCATGTCCAGCAGCACCTGGAATTCATCTTTATGCAAATGAGGCATTTCCAGCTTCCTGGCACCGGTCAATGATGTGCATTTACCCCACATTGGTTTAAATAGCCTTTATCCCCGCGCCCTCATTAAATGAGCTGTCTCTTTGAAGCCTGTCTCCAGACTGTTTTTACAGTGCTCACTGCACTGCAAGTCACCTGAGGTCTCCATCCCCCAGTCATTTCCTGCAGTTCACCCTCTCAGGATCCACCTGTTGTGACCACAGGTGATTGATCACACCTTTAAGAACAGAGCATAACAGCTATATGGCTCACCGACCTGGGCCCTGGCTCTGTCCTCTTCAAAAGATCAAGTCTTCGAGAACGCTGGCTTTGACCCCTCACTCCCTCTCTCTTTGGAGGTATTTGAAATTTGCCTGCTGGTTCTAGTCTGAGTCTCCTCCCAAGAGTTTTGGGGTCTCTGTATGGTTGGCAACATGTTGAATTTGATTTCCCAACCAGGCCTGTGTGGAACACTGATGTCTGGGCCTGACTGGGGCCTTAACATGTCCTCATATTGTCTGCTCCAGGGGAAGTAGGGACTTTTGGGTTTACTGAGTTTGCCGTAAGCACCAGCAAGGTTGCCCAGAGCCTTGTGAAGAGAGCTAAATTCTCAGCATTCCCTGATGCATGTCAGGTACAGAAACAAGGACAACCTATGGGTTTAACTGGGCAATCCAGTCAGAGCTGAGTCTGCAGAAATCCTGATCACCCCAGCTGCACTAACACTGACCCCATCTCCCCGATACCCCTGTGAGGAATAGAGTTCCCAGCCTCAGGGCCAATCAGAAGGGCACCTTCTCACTTCTTTCCCCCTCTGAGGTAGAGAAAGAAAGTTGGTAATATTTATGCCCTGGGTTCTGACATGGCTCTGCAAGGTGACTGACTCACTGGAAATCAGCCAGGGACCTCAGGTGTTTATACAAATGTGAGTATGAGAGTGACAGTGAGTAACAGTGTGAATACATGAAGGACACAAGTGTGACAAAGCATTGCTGGTGTATGTGCATGCATGTGTGTGTGTGTGTGTGTGTGTGTGTGTACATGTGTGCATACACACCCATGCACGTATAAGCATTGCTTTGTGTCTGTGTTAATTGAGCTCCTGAAGTCCAGGAGAGCATGTCCCTACTGAGTTTGCCTTTCAGGTGCAGATATCAGCTGAGGTGATCTCTCCTCTGCCCTCTGGCCCCCAGGAAGTTGTTCCCACTTCCCTGCGCTTCCTGATCATGAGAAGGAGGAGGAAGCAGAGGTCTGTGGTGCTCCCTCAGCATGAGATGACCCCCTTGGACTCCATGAACCACTCCTGTGTCACTGAAAGCCAACTGCCTCCTGTGCCTGAGAGCTTTAGGCTCTCAGGAATCTGAGAAGGGTGATGACAAGGCTGAGGTTGTGACTGGGCCCCCAGGGCCCAGTTGTGCTCTTCACAGGCAATTATTGTCATTTTCACCTCAGACTCAAGATGGCCATGGATCTTCGGATCTGATTCTTGCTACCCGCTCTGACCTTTCTGTGACGTTTGAAAGCATCCCCACTTCCAGATCCTAGAAACTCTAACAGCATCATCCACACAAGACCACGGAGGATCTCAGACACTAGTTAAAGAGGCCTTTCTCCAGAGGTCATGTATGCTGCAGGTTCCATGGGTCATGTAAAACTGTAGGCTTCTGCAGGCTGAACATACCTTACTTCACACTTAACCTCCACGGGCTGCAGAAAGATGTACACTTCCTACATATGCACACAGACACATACCTAAGAACATATACACTTTCATACAACTCACACACATATAACACGTATACATAGATGCATACGCATTCACACAAACTCATGCACATATCAGACACATATACACACAGCCAATGTTTGTGTGCATATACATGTGCAAATTTATGCGCACTTTATATACTCATAGCCACATAGATATACACAAACATAGATACATACCATATACCCATACTTCCCCCACACACAAGCAATATATGTATATAATACACATATATCTGCAAACATATAGAAATGTATACAAGCTAGGTAAGTGCACAGAAATATACAATATACACATACAAATATGCATATACACATGTAAGATAAGCAATATACACATACTCATGCATACACACGAAGGTGAACATGTTCACCCCTGAACTATGGTCCTCCTGACCTATCTATACCTTTGCACGGTTCGCTTGTCCCTGTGTTCCTGCTGAACCCCTCCCTGTGTACACCTCACAGCTAGTAGGCCTCTTTGTCACAGCCTTCCTGCTTTCTTTGCCCATAGTCCACATCACAGCCACAGTGACATTTTGGCTTTTGGATCCATCTCATGCTGCCTAAGGACAAAGGTTTCATAGACTCATGCAGAAGGGTCACTCCATGTGGTCTGTAATGGACAAGTTACTAACAGCAGGTAGGCAAGGTTCAGGCTGGGCTGGAGTCACCCACTCATCTGCTGTATGACTTTGAATAATTGGTCTTTTTGTATTCCTCTCTTCATCTGACAAACAGAAATTGATTCTTGCTTTTCCTTCAACTCTATGAACTGCGATGAGGTAGGTATTGGCCACTGCAGTGAGTGCCACAGATCCTGGCTTTCAGGGGTCTTTTGTGCTTGTTATAGAAGACAAATTCCCAGGGATGCCTGCCTGCTACCCAGAGGAGCTCTCAGCAGGACTAAGAAGGTACACAATGTGGAAGGTACCCTGCGTATCTGTAGATACTGCCTCCTCTAAAACTCGATGTGGGAAGGGCTTCCACGAAGGATGCTTGGTTAGGTGTCCCAAGATTATTATGAGTCACAGACAGCCAGATCCAGGGTTGCTTGGTTCATAATACACAGCAGGGCTATCAGCTCAAGCGGGCAAGCAAGCAAACAAACAAGCAAGCGCAGTCATCTAGCAGCTTCCTGTAGGAAGGTGAACTGTAGTGATTGGCCAGGTATCTAGCTAGGAACAGGCCAGGTTTAGTGGGCCCATCACACTGAGCCATTTCCTCTGGCCTGTGGGTGTTCAGGACTATCTCAAAACTTGTAGAAACAGGGACCTCCCCTGGGAGGAGGAGGGGCAGGTGGAATCTTGCATCCAAGGCCTGGGTACGATGCACAGTGAACAGTGCACAGGAGAAGGGAAGGTGTGACTGCATAGTGCAGACCTGGCTACAGATGAGGGAGAGGTCTTCAAAAGTGTATGGAAGAGTTCCTAGGCAGACCGTGCCAGGCTGACAGGGGCTCTGGGCTCTGAGAGAGAGGTATGAAACAGAGGTTGCAGGGTTGCTGTGGGGGCTTGGTGACATGGCTGGGGTGGGGGATGCTCCAGGAGGCTTGGCCACAGAGGACATCTTGGGACATCTGCCAAGATTAGTGCACAGACTGAAGGCTCTAGGCTGCTGGGTTTGAAGGCCTGTGGACCGGGGGAGAGGCTGCTGGTTGTGGAATAAGGCAGGTGGCTCCATCACAGGCACAACAGAAAGGCAAGCTGGATCCATGAAGCCTGCTTGCAGATTGTTGTAGGAACCTCTGAAGATGGAAGGCTCACTTGGGCCCGGGAAGTGGCAGTGGATAAATCCAAGGCTGAGTCAGAGGGGTGATAGCCAATGCCAGGCTGGCCACGGGCTTCTGAAGTCAGAATCCACCTGTTCATGTGTCCAGCAGGTTTGTCTGCACAGCGCTGTGCGGAAGCCTGGGTTCCCACACCTTCTGCCCTGGCTTTGAACTTCTCATGAGCAGCAGGTGCAGAGAGGTGAAGAGAGGGGTGACTGCAGTCCCCTGTGGATAGTGACCGCATGCCTGTTCATGCACCAGACTCTTAAAGGTGACTGGGAATCTGCGCTTGACTTTTCGGTCTTACATCGCCTCCTTTCTGCCCGTGCTGGCCTCCCCTGGCATCTTGGTCTGCTTCCTATTGCTGTGACAAAACGCTGTGACCAAAAGTGATTTCGGGAGGAAAGGGTTTATTTAGCTTACATGTCCTAATCGTAGTCAGTCAGGGCAGGAAGTCAGGGCAGGAACGTGGAGGCAGGAACTGAAGCAGAGCCATGGAGGAATGCTGCTTACTCTTGGGGCCTTATCCTACCTCCTTCTTCTCCACTATTGAGCTTTTCATTCAAGTCAGGCTCCTGAGAAATAGGCTCATATGCTGGCCATCTCCACGTCCTAGGACTGGAGAAACTCCGTAGCTAAAATTTTATTGCCACTCAGAGGCAGCTGGACCCATCCACTCATCTTGCATCAACCACAAAGCAGATATTTCCCCAAGTCTGCCATCCCGGACAAGGCTCAGTCTACCAGAGACTCACATGGAGAAAGAGCTTTGCAGATGGGATTAAGCTGGGTGTCTTGATAGGAAAGATGATTCCAGATTCTGCCAGTGGCCCGAGGTTCACACTGATTTTCTCATAATACAAGCAGGAGGTCAGGGAGAGAGAGAGAGAGAGAGAGAGAGAGAGAGAGAGAGAGAGAGAGAGAGAGAGAGAAATTGAGGAAGTACTGAGAGCCATAGATTGTGGTTCTTAGAAGTAAGATGAGGTCCAGGCCCTAGGAGATGCAGGGCAATTAACTCTACCCTGAGCTAGACTTGTTACCTGTTGTTAGGTCTTCCCACAGAGGTGGTCCAGAACCCACATTGCTACACTGACAAAGCTTTGGAAGACAACCTACGATCCCTTGTGATCTTCATTTGCATACTCGCCCCCACCAATGCCTAAAATGGTGCAAGGGGTCCCTTGGACCATAGCTTTCCAGATGGGATCAATTCTGAAGGAAGTTTAACAGGAGGTTCCTTTTCCTTCTCAATCTCCATCTCCATCTCCATCTCCTTCTTCTCCCCCCCTCCCCCCCCCTCCATTCTCTGTGGCACTATATGTCCTCGAATTCATTATGTGGACCAGGGTGGCCTCAAACTCACAAAGATCCACCTAAGTGCTGGGATATAAGGTGTGTGCCACCATGCCCTGTTGGGTTATTTTCCATAGAACTTACTTCTCCATTTCTGTAGCAAAATGCCTGACAGAAACAACTTATGTGAGGAAAGTCTTAGTCTGGATCATGGTTTCAGGAGGAGATTTCAGCCTACCATGGTCAAGGCATGACAGAGCATCTCAGTTCACAACAGAGGAAGGCTGCGATGGCAGCAGTCCAGAAAGCAGAGAAAAGGTAGGGCCAGGATAGAACCTTCAAAGGTGGATCAACTTCCGCCAGCAAGGACTCACTTCCTAAGGGCTCCAGAACCTGAACTATCACCAACCCCTGGGGAAGAAGCATTCAGAGTCTATGGGACGGATTCAAACCACAGCATTCCTCTCATGGCCCCTAAAGGCTTACTACCGTCTCATAGTGGAGCTACTCTGCATTGCGGAGGATAAAAGGAAAGAACAAACCAAAGCAAAACCAAAACCCAGTTTGACAATCATTAAATCCAGAACACATGGTGGCATTCTCAGAATTCTAAGTGGTTTGAGTAACCTCATGTTTATGGCGTTGCCTTCTGAAGTAGATATGGCCTCTTTCTTGGGCTGACTCTATTTGGGGCCTACAGCTTTTCTTGGTAGATTCCATTCCTGGCATCTCCAACACTGGAGTTTCCTTTGCAGCTTAGAATGAATCCTTACAGTTTTTTTAGCCTGTCAGAGGCTTTCTGAAGGGAATCTTATTCATTGCCTGGACTTTCAGGCTTTCTCCTAAAATCTTGGTGCAAGTCTCCATGACACCATAATTTGTGTGTTCTGTATGCCTGCCAAATGAGCACCATGTGAAAAACTTGTCTGCCTGAGAAGTAGCAAAGACCTTTGACCTGGATTTAGTGGCCCTTGAGTCTCTGTATGCCTGAACTGGGAAAGTAGTCTATAAAAGTAGTCTGTTGTTCTCTCCCCTCCTCCCCCTCCCCCTTCCCCTCCTTCTCCCCCTCCCTTCCCTCTCCCTCTCCCTCTCTCTTTCCCTCTTCCTTCTTTCTTTCTAAGGGAATGAGCTTCAAAATATCCTGGAGCCTTTGATGGAAGAGATTTCACTCTCAAGCACCTTTCTATCACCACACTGCATGGGTTCTTTTTTAAAAAGTTTTAATCTTTTTAACAATCCCAACCACTTTACTCACAATCGTTTTATCTGCAGTATTAACATTTCCTTTTCTTGGTCAAACTGCACAGATTCTCACACTGCTCTGCTTTACTTTTGTGCCTAATTCTCACTATATATTTTACTAAAAGCAAACATTAATAATCATGTCACATCCTGAATTTAAGCTGTTCTGAAAATGTATCATCCAAAATAACTGTCCCATCATTTCAAATTCAGTCTTTTTAGTATTTTCAGAATATGAGAAAAACAGTTATGAGTAAATTCTTTGCCAGAAGGTAACTTGAAAGGACTCTCATCCAATTCTAAATACAGTCCTATCCCACTCTGAGACATCGTGAATCTGATCTTCACTTTCTGCATTTCTTTCAGGATTCTGGTCTTTTGAATGCTCAAGAGAGCAGGCCATTCAACTGTGCATATAACATTGTAAGATTTCTCTAGCCCATGACTTCAGAGTGTTCCAAATTCTTACAGCAAATAAACTTAAAAGATTAAAAAATAGCACAATCTAATTTAGTAACATCAACAACCCCACTCCTGGTACTAACTTTTACATTAGGTATTTTTATAGTACAATATCTGTCAGAAGCAATTACTGGGAGGAAAGATTTATCTTGGATCATGCTTTCATAATATTTCAGTCCACTGTGAGGAGGAATCCTTGGTAGACATCTCCAGCCAATGCCAGCAGGAATGAACATACGGCATGGCAGTTCACATGCTGGCAGATCAGAAAGCAGAAAGTGAAACAGGAATCAGGGGTTCTAATTCATTAAAGGCCTACCACTAAGAACTACTTCTACTAGGTAGGTATCACCTAAAGCTTCCACAGCCTCACTAAGTAGCACCGCCACTTGGGTGTAATTATTCAAAACCTGTGGTCGGGGAGCATTTCATACTTTATGCATTTTATTGAAACATCAACAAAGCAACCCATTTGTACAACAATTTGAGGAAGAGAAATAGATGCAAGATTTAAATAAAATGACAGTATGATGCTATCCAGTCTTCCCTGCATGTGCAGTATAGATTTTGCAATCAGATATAGCATGGTTCTATATGTTGCCCCAACACACACCATGGGGCAATGTTGCTTATGACCCTGACCAAGACCCTTAGGGGCAGGGGTAAGAAGGCGCAGAGTCAAAGACAGAGACTCAAGGAGTCAGGCCAGTGGCAAAAACAGACTTGTTTAATAAAGGTACTGGGCAAGTCTTTATAATCTCCACCCAGGATCCATTGCCCCATGACCACTCTCCATGTAGTTGGCACCATCTGATTGGTTGTTCTGGTCATGAGCTCTGTCATAATTTGTCTCCGAGTGTCAGGCAGGCTTTAGGAGTTAGCATGTGCAGAAGCAACTGTTGCCCATGGGTGGGCCACTGTGAGCCACTGGTCAGGGTTTGCTGACTCATTCCTCCTACAGGGCAACAGTCCATTTTTTGACCAAATTCCATTTTCTTTCATTGCTCCTCCTCCTCCTCCTCCTCCTCCTCTTCCTCTTCCTCCTCCTCCTCCTCCTCCTCCTCTTCCTCCTCCTCTTCCTCTTTCTCTTCCTCCTTTCTTTCAGAGTGAAGGAATGTATGGGGGAGGGGAAGGGAGAGAAGAGAAAAAAATATTTATTTATTTTATGTAGTGAGTACACTGTCACTCTCTTTAGACACATCAGAGAAATTGAACTCAGGACCTCTGGAACAGCAGTCGGTGTTGTTAACCACTGAGCAATCTCCCCAGCCCCTCATTTCTTTTTTTAAAAGGCTTCTCACATTTTATTAATTTATTTATTGACTTGCTTAATTCCTTACTTATTAATTTATTATATGCTTTAGAGAACAAGTTTTGGGAGTCATTTCTCTCGTTCTGCCATATGGACTCCAAGGATTGAGCTCAGATTGTCAGGCTTTGAGGCAAGGTTTGTTTTGTTTTGTTTTGTTTTGTTTTGTTTTACCTATTGAGCCATTTCACCAGCCTCCATTTTCTCATTCTCAGAAAGGTGTCACACGTGTTAAGGCTAAACAACTTCAAGTGTAAAAACTCATAAATTTCCCCCCAGTATCTACGAAAGTGGATTTAAAAATAATTGACTAATTCCTTTATTTTGTTTGCTTGACCTCCCTGGCTGTACAAAGGGATTATGGGAGTGCCCACAATCTCATAAAAAACACCAGCTCCTCTGAAGGATGTGCAAGCTGCCAGGCTATCCCAGCATGGGGCCACAGCCCCTGAAAGTTGGCCCAGCAGGAGATCGCTATGGCACAAGGGTGCAAGCTCTACTACCCAGGAGGCTACTCTACAGCAAGCTATTTGTGTTCTTGGGTCAGACTGGGGACATAGGAAAAACTACTCTGTGTTTCTTTTTCCCTGCTTATGAAGTTTCCTCTGAGTCCCAGTGGCAGCGATCACGGGTGACCATGCCCTGCTCCATTGACAGTGGTCTTCCCCTGCGGTCTTCCTCCACACACCTCGCTGTTCCCCACCCTCTTCTCTCAAGCTCGGCTTCTTAAAAGGGCTCTGCCCTTTCTCTCTCATGTGCGTTTTTAACACATTTCAAAAATAACAGAATGGTGTTTTTAAAAGTCGAGCTTCACACAGGGTTTCTTCTCACTGAGTCACGCTTCATCTTTCCCTCTGCTGAGGCAGAGGGGGGATTAATTTAAGACAGCTGAGAGAGTGATGTCATGTCATATGTTGCCACCATCAAACAAAGGAGGAGAGAGAAAGGCTTGCCTCAGGCCACTCAGAAAGTGTGCCCAGAGAGGCCAGAAGAGACATTATGTTCTTGTGAATCCAAGCAGAGCCTGGTCAGCTGAGAACCAAAGAGAGTTGAGCCCTGTTATTCCAAGACGCTCCATGCATCTAGGAAGCTGGCACCGAGCAATGCTGGCACTGGAAACCTTGTTGGGGAAAGTTATTCATAGTCAAATTAGAGCTCTGACAGTTATACCGAGTAGACACGGTTTAAAAATATACACAACATATATTTTACCTAAAAATGTAAAAAGTGTTTTTCTATTGCGTGGCTTCTTATTTGGCGTGACATGCTGTCTCCCAAGGTTTATTTGGATTGTCAAGGTGGCTGGACTGAGCAGTGTCTAGGAGATTAGTAGAGGGCAGATCAGGGTGTGTCTGAAATGTTTCCAGAGCAGATGTACTAAGTGGGGAGACCCGGCTTGGATGTGGGGAGCACCACTCCATAGGCTGGGGCCTGGATGGAGAAGGGAGAAGAAGAGGGAAGCCAGCGACAGCAGCAGCAGCAGCAGCAGCAGCAGCAACAGCAGCTCCCTCTCCCCCTCCCTCTTCCCTTCCTCCCTCCCCCCCTCCCTCTCCCTCCCTCTCCCTCTCTCTCCCCTCCTCTCCTCCCCTGACCCCTCCCTCTCCCTTCCCCTCCCCCTCCCTTTCTCCCTCCTTTCCCCCCCCCTCCCCCTCCCTTCCCCTCCCCTCCCTTCCCCTCCCCCTCCCTTCCCCTCCCCTATCCCTTCCTTCTTCCTGGCTGCTGTAATGTGAACTGCTTTGCCCCATCAGGATGAACCAAGGTCTCAAAAGCCATGAATAAAAATAAGCTTTTCTCCTCCCCTTCCTCTTCCCCTTCCATTCTCTTTTTTTTTTCCTCCTCCCGCCCTCATCCCTGCTCCCCTCCCCCTGCTTCCCTTCTTCCCTCCCTCCTTCCTTTCCTTCTTCTCTTTCTTCCTTCAGCTATTTGTCATGGCGATGAGAAGTCCAACTGACAGTGGCTGGTGCTCCATCCTGGTCCCCAGCCTGCTCTCTCCCATCTCATCTCATTCACTGACAGAGGAGAACTTGAGGGTGCCACAGCCATGTTCTTTACCTTCTAGTCTCATCTGAGCAGCTCTGCCAAACTATCCCACCTGTGTATCCTAAGACCCCACCTCCTAGATGACCTCAGAGTGTGACCTGGCTTCCCCCAAGATTGGTGAAAGATATGAGGCAAAACTGTGGAAGTTTTATGCATGGGGATGTTCTGCCTGGCAGCCCTGAATGGAACCTCCAGTTCCTTGCTTGGCTGAGCTCTTGAGTCCAGGTACCAGCAGTAGGGATGCTCCCAGGAAGTCAGGACCCAACCTTCGGGGCTCTCCTTGGTGTGGTGAGGCAGGCATCTCCACTAGCTGTCTTTATCTTTATGGTCCCTACTTGGGACACTTAGACCTTCACCCACATCTCCCTCAGGAATGCTGTAAACTGCTAACCATGTTTCATTAACTGTTTCTTACATCAGTCAGAGTGGACACCGGAGGCTATATGAAGGATGATGGTTAGCCTGATCCAATGACCTTTGACCTGGAATGTGCCCTATTCCCACCAGACCGGGAGGGTCCTTTAGGAGGAGTGCGTTCGCTGAAGTTCTCTCTTGCTGTTTAAAGTGTCAACACTCCGATTCGTTTATACATTTTTGAAATGCGTTGAGAGGCTACAGTTGAGACTCCTAGTGAGTAGCTTGTCTGATGGTTTTCAGAGCCAGCAAACTGGGTGCAGAGACCAGCTTCAGAATGAGACCCAGTGCTTACTATGCCAGGAGCCCTCCCGTGTTGCTTGCTGGGCCTGGGTTGGGTTATAAATGACTGTGAGCACTGGATGCATAACTCGATGAGCCTGCACAGCAGGGCATGGGCTGTCAAGTGTCTAGAGTTTACCTAAGCCCCCATTCTTACTTCCCAAAATCCCACCTCGAAGAGCCATTCTGAGGACAGCTCCCATCGCTGGGGATGGAGGAAGCTGTGCCTGTGAAGGACAGACACAATGTCATGGTAGCTATGACACAGACTGGAGAGGGGATGGGCCTTGCCTGTTTATAGTAAAGGAAATCCATCCTTTTCTCCTGGAAGATGACAGCAAAACAGCGCCCACGCTTAGGCAGCCTCACCAACAGGACTCACCAAGGAGAGGGCTGCTCGCTTGGGTCAAGAAGCATCAGGTGTGTAAAAGTAGTGTGGTATCACAGGCTCAGGCTCGAAAGGGAAACACTTCCGGGCGCTTTGACCAAAATACAATGAGATGATTGATCTCTGCCTACATTTTGAAGAGGACTAGGGGCCAATCTGATCCAACTTAGTGTTGACTTCCGGTTTCAAATACTTTGTTTTGTTAATGTAGTGAGTATCATCTGGTTCCCAGCAGGGGCCTAGGGCTGAAGTGGGAAGGACTGTTCCTGTCCTTCCGGTGGCAAGATAGAGCCCTGTAAGCCATTGTCACTTGTCTAGGAGAGAAACAAAGCCTACCTTTGCCAAAGTGCCAGTGCTGGGCGCTCATTCTGCTAAAGTCACCCTTCTCTGCTAAAGTCACCCTTTGGACTGTGATGATCTCCGTAGACACTCATTTCTCCTTGCTCAGGTTTTAGGCTCAAGCTGACCTCTATGACGGGGTTCAGCTACCTGTGGAGCCGTGAGTCCTAGAGTGATCCCACTCTAAAGCCCCCCTCCACTTCCTCCTGTCTTCAGAACCCCAAACTGCAGAGCAGGGAGGAGGGGCCAGTCCCAGCAGGCTTATCGTCTGCTGATTCTGGGCCTCCTCGATGGTGCCTGTGGACGCTGTTGGCCCAGCGCACGCTAAGCGCAGCTGACAGCCTTTCGAGGACGTGAGCCTTTGTTGGGAGTGATTGAGTCTTGCATTGTTTTGCCAACTCCTAAACAAACGGATGGATCCATTTGGAGCTTGTCTGTCTTTGTTGTTGTTTAATAAAGCAGCAATCATATATGTGCGAGATAATGGGACGGCTGACTGCAAACTTGAATTATTTCATTTTATGGAGTCTTAATTAGATTTGTAATGCAGCGCCCCTAAGTACCAAATGTTTGCTTAGGTTTAATGAGACCTGTTACGGAGAGCGAGAGAATTGTAATTGTCCCATTACCACAACAGTGATACATATTGCGAAGTCTGGCATATATCACATTATAAAAGACGCTCTTGACACCATGGGGAGCCGCTCCTTTCTGTTTGTCTCTCTGCAGTGTTAGCTAGGCCTCTGGCTTGACATACCACCCCTTCCCAGTTTCCTTCATTGAGGGTAGGATAGTTCACATTGCAAACTGAGCTGAGGCTTTGGACACAACCTTCATCTGGGGCAGAGGAGAGGTTCCTAACTTAAAGCCACGTCTTTGGCTGTATCTGGTGATACCTTTCCTGCCTGAAGATGTGCCTTCTGGCAGAAGCCTGTGGCAACTGTGTAGGGACCAAACTCAATTTTAAGGTGAAGCTGTCTTTTCTGGATTGTTGTTCCCACCCCACCCATAGGGCCCTGCATCCAGGGCTGCATTTCTTGTAAGAAAGAAGGGTGGGGCTACCTTTGACCACAGTAACTTTACCACCCTCTCCACTTCAGATCCAAGGCTTCCTGCTGTTTAGTTCTTTGTTCCAATGACCACCTCCCTCTGCCCAGAAGAGCTTACTCCATAGACACATCAAATGCCATCTCTTCTTTCTAGGCAGACTCTCTGGCCCTTTAATATACAAATGCAGCTGGGTCTGGTCACAGGGTGTCTCCAGCTCACCTCCAGAGTTAGGTGGGTGGATAGGCTGGAGCTCAGGCTTAGAACCAGGCCCCAGAGCTGAGAGGGCTTGCCTGTCCTTCTGTTTGCAGACCATGTGACCCTCCATGGCTTCCACCCTCATGACCAAGGATATTGGTTAGTTCTCTTCTGGATCAACTCCCACCTCCTTCTGGATATCCCACCTCCTTGCTATGGTGGGTGTGGAGTTTATGTCTATATCCTTGAATCCTGGGAGAGTTGTTTGAATGACACCTAAGCCTGGAGTAAAGGATGCTAATTTACTGCTTGTTGTTTTGTGAACACTGACTTGGTTTCTCCTGACAGATCTCACAGGTCATGGTCTGCCATTAGATGGTAGGTGAATTTCAAGTCTGGTGCCCTCTCAACTGCCTGGACTCTTGGGGAGTCTGCTTCACAATTAGGGGACTAAGACCATGAGGTGACTTCTCCTGTCCACTCCAGTCTTCGGATATTAGCAGCCCTGAGCTATAGATTGGTAGAGTCCTGAGGGACCCCAAACCAGACTTAGTCAATCCTGACCATGTAACTGCTGTCTTCAGCTGCTGGGTTTAAGGAACTGTGTTTTGTAACAATGGGAAACTGAGGCACCATTTCTGCAGTGCTGTTCTAGGTTTAACTCATAGACTCTTCATATATACACGGCAGCAGCAGAGGACCCAGGCCCCTCCCCCACCCCCTGCTACCAAAGCCTCAGGCTCTTCTACTCTGTCCCTCCTCAGAATGGGAATCGGATCCTTAGGGACCATCTGCCATCCCGAGGTTGTTCACCACATCCTCTTGTCCCTGAGACCTCGTCTGGGTCTGAAGTTCACTCATCATGCCTGTTGAGTTCACTCTTCCATGGCATTGCCTGTGGTCTCCAGGCTGAGTTATAGCCATGGTCTCTGAGGAGTGCAGCACACGGTTGTGTGGCCTTGGTGGCCCTTGTCTTTTGGTGAAGCGTGCAGCGAGCATGCTCCAGCTCACCCCTTCGTGCTGACGGACGTGCCTGTCTGCTCATCCTGTAGGGAAGCAAGTCCTCCCCCAGTCATGAGACGATAGGTCTTAATTGTCGCCTAAAGCTAAAAGCTGTGACTTCTGACCCTCGGTAACCGACACAACACGTGTGCTGCTTCAAGTGAATAGGCTTGCAACAAAAAGATAGCCTTCCTGGCACTGCGCCTTCCCAAGAGCGGTAAAGATAGTCAACTACAACGCCAAAACTGGTCAAGAAACACCAGCAGGCATGTACCCTCAGGGACGGGTGAGGCCTGAAGCTTCTGAGGTGGCCATAGTCACAGAAGTTATAACTGTGGGACCTGTAGCCCTTACTCTTCCTGAAGCTCACCTGGTTTAGGCTGTCTGTCTTTATCCTTCCTTTGTGCCTAGAAACACATGCATACGTGCACACTCACACGCGTGCGAGCACGTGCGCACACACACACACAGAGGGGGAGGGAGGGAGGGAGAGGGAAGGAGAAAGACTTTGTGGGACATTGGGAGAATGGACAGAGTTCCTATGGGGACCAGTAACTCCCATCCTATCCAGTGTCTACTGAATGACTTGCCTCTGGTTTTGTTGCCTCTGGTTTTGTTTCAGTGGCTTTTCTGCATCTGGAGACCCACTCAAGCCCATGAGAACCGCCACTCTAAGTTGTTGAGGGAAAAGTGAACAGTTTCCTTGGGTGACCAGTTGCTTAGAGACACAGGCATGAGGCCAGAATTAGCGACCAAGAGTAAGGATGCTTCTCCTGAGCTTCTGCCTTCACAGGGCCCCCTTCCTGTGCACCAGGTACTGCCTGGTTGGAGTGGGCAAGCCATCGGCTCTAGGGTCCCCAATATATACCCCCCCCCCGAATTCAAAATGCCTAGAAAAGTCACTGGTGCCCCTTTCAGTCCGAGGAAGCGATTACATTTTTACCCGTAAATGTCGGAAGAGAGCTCGCATGGAAACTTCGTGCAGAGCTGTAATCAGAGTGATTACAAGGTACACCCAAAAGACAAAAGCAGCAGAGTCAGAAGCAAAGAAGATTAAACAAAGAAACACACAGCTAAGCATTTGCCTGCAAATGTCGTGGTTCAGAGCCGCTGTCTAAACAGCGTTGAGCCTTGGAGATAAATTGCCGGTGGCTGGGAGGGAGAGGCTTGTTGCTAGAGTGTGCTCAGCCCTGAGGAACCCGAAATGGTTCCCATGCTGGGTGAGGCTGGGGTAGTAAACCCAGGCATTGTTTATCTGCCTGGGGGTTGGCCAAACCACTTAACAGGACCTAAACTAGAAGCAGGAATTTTGGTGGGTCACATGGGTTGTCTGTGACATGTGAGCATGGGGACAAACAGCATTGGGCACAAGGGGGTGAAGAAAGTGTCAGAGCCCTTCCTTGGTGTCCTAGTCAATGTTGTAGGGATCCTCGGCCATCTTCAGCCCCTGCCCCCAGCTACCAAGGGAAAGACCCTCTACTGTGGACCACACACGGACCACACTTAGCACACAGAGGGAGCCCAGAGTTTAGCTGTGTGTCTGACCACCTCACAGTGGGATCCTGACTATGCCCGTGCATGCGTGTGGAACTTGGCTTCCTTACCGTGAGGACACGGATATTTCATTGCTATTTCACACAGAGCCTGGAATCTGTGTGTCCTGTGGCCTGTGCAATTTCTGCTCTGTAACCTCTATGGTACAACAGGGACCTCAGCTGGGTATGCTCTAGAGAAAGCTCATTTTCCTCCCTCTTTCAGATTCCATATTGCTACACTTCCTGACTCATGGCTCCTCGACCACCTGAAGGCTTTAAAGTTGACGTTTTGACATGAGATCCTTTTCAGCTTTCCTTAGTCTCTTCTCGATACCCACATCCCCACAGGTTGGGAAAAAGATGCATCGGTTAGGAGCAGGCTGTGTTAAGATGGTCCAGGAGTGTGAGGGTCCTGCTAGAGCTGGGACACAGCCCTGAGATTCCACCCGAGTGCATCCACTGCATAATATCCATGGGTACGAGGTCCCTATGGGAGCTGGCAGTCTGCTTCTGCACTTTCAGGTCTAGGGTAAACCGGTATGCAAAGCCAGCCCCTGTCCCTGCACTCTGGACTTGTTGCTGGAGTGTGTTCAGCCCTGAGGAACCAGAAATGGTTCCCGTGCTTGGTGAGGCTGGGGTAGTAAACCCCAGCATTGTTTATCTGTCTGGGAGTTTATCTCCCAGCTGAGGTTTGGAAGTGTCCCTAAAGGTCACTTTCGGCTCCCTCTGACTCTGGGTTCAGAAGCTGAGGTTGCATTTATAGGTACAGGCTGAGGCAGGTCACATTATAGAGGGGGCTTACTGAGAAAGAACACTCTTGGGTAAGTAGTGATCTCTGGTGGGGAGCAGGCAGGAAAAGGTGTCTCCTAGTCCAGAGGCCAATCTCTCCATCCTCCTTGTCCTATGGGAGCCTGAGGTATGGGCTGTGCCTTTCTTGGTTTTCAATTATAGATGGAGTCTCCATACCCCAACATGGTCAGTCACCAAGGGCCATGGCTGTGGAGTGAATTCCTAGAAAACACTTGTCATCTCTAGCCTAGCTTCCAGAGAAGTTCATGATCAGAAGCTTCTGTTAAACAAGCCTACAGGGAAGCCCCACCCCCATCCCATGAGCACTGTGCACAGGGCACTGGTAATGGGCCACAGCATCAGCTGGCCTGGATCTCTGGCCCTCAGCTGAGAGCAATGCCATGTCCCCGGTTCTTCTTCTTGTCTTCTCCTCATTCATCTTATCAACATTATGAATCTGATCCTTCCAAAGACCCTGTGCAATGAAAAGGGCCTGTTTTCTTCTGCCAGTGGGGACCACCTGAGAGCTGAAAAAGGGCTCTCTTGTCAGGGTGAAGTGTTCCAGAGGGCGACCATCATGGGTGACTGAGAGTTGTGCTGACCCCCACCCTGACCCTGTCTTGTCGACAATCTTGCTCTACTCACATCAGTGACCAGGCACATGTCAGGAGCGAGAGAATGGCTCTGTAGAGAAATGGAGCTGCCCAAACTCTGCAGAGCTTGCTTCTGAAGCTGAGATCACTCTGAAACGCCTCCTCTCCAAGTTCTCTGGGCACCCCCAGCTAATCCTGCTACTCTCCTGGGTGAGCCACAGTCTGGGAGTTCTGGCAGACTTCCTGCAGGAGGCGACACCTGAACTCTGTGCTAGAAAACCATTCATCGGCTATAGCGTGATGGCTGGGCACTTCTAGGAAACACTAGGGTCTAGGCCTGAGGACAGAGGACTTGGGGCATAGATAAAGCAAGTATGTCTCTGGAGATGGGGTGGGCCTTGAGTTTATAGCCTGGGCCAGCTCCCTGTCCCTCCTGTGTCTCTGTCAGTGGCAGTGAAAATGAATGACCTCACTTGTCGGATGATGCTAGTAGGCCCACTCACGCACCACAGCTTCCCCACCATGATGGATCTAACCTTGAGCCAAATAAACTTTTCTTCTTGTCAGGAGTTTGGCCACAGCATTAAGAACGGAACTAACATAGTCTTCATGAGCTAGGGAAGCCCTAAGATTGCACAGGGGAAGTCACCTTCCAGACAGCTCAGGCTGATAAAGTGACTAGTCTGCATACCAGATCATCACACAGACTCACTGTCTGTGGAGGGGGAACAACACAGGAATGTTTGCCTCCAAGTGGCCCTGTATGTGAGTGCTCTGAGGTCTGTCCCCTCCACCAAGGTTCCAGTGAGAGGAAAAAACTCAGCTCACTCCTGTCCCATTTAACTCTAGCTAATCCACAAGAATTATCTTGTCCACTAGAATAACTTTCTGGTAGATTATTTTTATTCTGCTCAAGGCCTCCTCAGATGACTGCCCCACAGTATGCAGCTGCTCACTTGACCTTTTCAGAGCATAATAGATGACCCGGCCTTTCCTCCAGGGCTTGGCTATCCCACCCCAACTTTTAAGCCGTCTTCTGCCCACCTTTGTCAGCCTTTCTGGTCAGTGCTCCCTTTTGTCCTCCCCGTCTCCTGCCACCGTTCGTCCCTCCATAGCCTGCCCGCTTGGCCAACTCCTGTCTCTTCACCTCACTGGGGAATGGAAATTCTGTTCTTTCCCCAGATGGGCCAGTGTTGTGGTATGTGGTGTGGACGGTGTAGGTGGGTAATATGGCATATGTGGTGTGCTGGGTGGTATGTGTGGGTGTAGGGCATGTCTGCCTGTGTGTAAGGTGTGTGGATGAGAGGAATCATTGGAGTGGGGAATCCCATCTTTTGCCCAGAGCTTGAGACCTTACCTTCTTCAGGCAGCATTCGTGGGCTCTGGTGGTCAGCTGGGCCACCACCCTGTCACGTCTTACCACTGAGCAGGTAGTGTGGGTTGGAGTACGTGATCATGTGATTTAGGAAGCCTAGGCCTGCACAGAGGGAGTAAGGGCATGTGGGGCCTTGTCCTTCCTTTACCACAGGGATTCCAGAATCCAGGTGAAGCTGAGCTTTTTCTCTGCCCTACAACAACAAAGCAATGTGCACAGTCCCTGCCCACCTCCCCTGGCAGCTGTTCTGAACCCCTGCTTAGAGGCAATGGGAGTCGGGAATGTATTACGCAGGGTTGAGCATCCACCTGACGTCTTGCCCAGGGATATGAGGGGAGGTCAGAGCTGCACTTCTGCTGGGGGGCACAGATGGGAGCTGCACGTACCATGGTCCTTGCATGCATCCCAGTCAGAGGCCGCTCAACCATCACCCTCACATGCAGTCTATCAGGGAGTCACTTCCACCTTCACCCATCCAAGAAGGGACACTACCTCCGAAGGTTAGAGAGCATCTTAGTCCCCTAGCCAGATGTTCAACTTGTCCAGAGCACAGATCGACAGAGGGAAACCTCTCGTCAGCCAGCAACACAGCAGCCACAACTACTTCAGTGTTAGAATACCCTTGACAGGCATCAACCTGACTCCGACACTGGGATTATTCCAGAGAGATTTGAAGACAGGAGTCAAAGAAGTGCTTCCGCAAATGAACTTACAGAAACTCATCAGAGCCATAGAAGTTACAAGCAAACAGCCACGGGAGTCACAGGATGAAAGGACATGGAGAACAGTAAGAACTTCCCTGGATGTGCTGTGGGCTGAGAGGAGGGCAGCACCAGCGTGAGGGAGCTCAGAGCAGGTCTGCGTCAACCTATCTGAACAGTAGGGAGAAACAGAATGGCCTCAAGGACAGAAGCCTGAGACATCCGTGTACTGCTGTGCTGCTTGTCTCACATGTGGGCCAGAAGGCCTGAAGAAATATCCCAAAAAATGGTGACTGGAAAAGCCCATGTTTGGTGAGAAGCAGATGCCAAGAGAAGCAGCCACTGGCCAGGATGGACTCTAAAGTGCATGTAGAGACCAGAGCTGAGGAAGATGTAGTCACGCAGACAGTCGTTGTTTAGGGAAAGCAGGAACCAGTCTGCGAATGTTGAGCCAAGGACAGATTTCACATCGCAGAAGACTAGAGTCAGATGATGGAAGGGCTGCTCCACTGTGAAGGCACAAAACCCTACCGAGTGCTTGAGGAACATGAAGGGAAACTGCTAGACAACGGAAAAGTAGAAAGCAAGCTGGCAATCATGGTTGGAACCACCACAAGCTCCCCTGTCAGCATTAGATGGAGGGTGTGGAAACGCCAGCCACAAATGCCGTCAGCAAGGGTCCATTCGCACGATGTGCAGGACAGAGCAGCCCATGAAAACAGCATAGCTGCACGCACCTGCAACTTCAGCTTCCCGGAGGATGGAAACAGGCGGAATTGCTGGAGCTGGCCGGCCACCAGCATGGCTCCGGGTTTTGTGTGAGACCCAGTCTCAGGGGAATAAAATGGAAAGTGACAAGCGGGGACAACAGCCATCCTCCTCTGGCTTACTTGGATGCTCGTGACCTCACATGAGCTCTCACACATAGACCAATGAAGTTGTAGAAGGAAGCTGTAGAGAAAATTAGTATCAGATTCTCCAAAAGTTTGAACAAATGATACATTTCCAGCAAAACCAATTCAAATATAAAGATAAAAGGTTCAAATAATGCACCAGTCACCTCAGTTACTGTCCATGTTGTTGATAGGTAAAATAGACAGCAGATGAAGGATGCTTGAGGCTGCCCATCATGGCAGGGAAGGCATGAGACAGAGCTTGAGGTGGCTGCTCACAGTGCTCCTGCACTTAGGAAACAGAGCAGTGAATACTGGCACAAGCTTGCTTTCTTTTTATTTAGTCCAGGACCCAAATCCAGAAAATCATATCACACACTTCTAGGGTGGGTCTATCCTAATCTAGATAACCCCTCACAAGAGTGCTCAAGGGCTTATCTCTTTGGTGACTCTAGATCCTGTCAGGCTGACGATCAACACTGACTACTGGAGGGAAGGAGGCACCACCACCAACCCTACAGATGCAAATTTGACAATATGGAAGAAATAAAACAATTTTCAATTCCCCCTCAAAAAAACTTTCAAACTCAATCAAGATGAAATTAAAAAAAAACCTGAATTTCTCTGAAAAAAGCCTTTTAACAATTTGAATTTGTGATTAAAAAAATCACAGATGATTACATACGGTGCTAGGTGGGCAGAAAAACTGACCTCAGCCCACACCTGCACAGAACCAATGCACAGTGGATGTTGGCTCAAATATGAAGTGAGAAGTGCAAAACTCCTCATGGGGAATTAGTAGAAAATGTTTAGGTTTGATGACAGGAAAAAAAACCCTCAGGTTTGCCATCAAAAGCAAGGGGGAAATTTGACACGCTGGGAACTATCAAAGTTATAAACGTCCCCTCTGCAGAGATACAGCAATAGGTCTGAATGGAAACACATTCTAACCACACCTGAAGGGAGACTACAGGCCAAAGGGACCATAAAACTCGACAGTGTTTGAAAACTCCATCTAGAAACTGGGCCAAGAAACAACACTGAATATGGGAATGAGCTCATAAAATAAGATGCTCAATGCCACTGGATGCGTGAAATGCACAGAGAAACTAGAGTAAAAGGGTCAGCAAAGCGAATGCTGGCACAGAGGTGGGTGGGCTGGATCGCACACTGCCGGTGAGACTGTGAAATGGCGCAGGCACCCGGGGAAGACACTGGTTGGCATTTCCCTCTTATACTGAACACGACCATAGAACCAGCATGTGCGTTTTTGGGCATTTATCTCAGAGAAATCCAACATGACCCCACGTACAGCTTCCACTTCTGTCGCCTCATCTTGCTTGTTAGCTGTGCTCCGTTTGTGTGTGCTCTCTGATATCTGTCTCTGTGAGTTAGTCAAAACTTCCTTGTCTACAGCAATGCCTCTTGTACCGATCGGTTTTGTGTGTCAGCTTGACACAAGCTGGAGCTATCACAGAGCAAGGAGTCTTCCTTGAGGAAATGCCTCCATGAGATCCAGCTGTAAGGGATTTTCTCAATTAGTGATTAAGGGTGGGAGGGCCCATTGTGGGTGGTGCCATCCTGGGGTTGGTAGTCTGGATTCTATAAGAAAACAAGCTAAGCAAGGCAGGGGAAGCAAGCCAGTAAGTAACATCCCTCCCCCAATGGCCTCTGCATCAGCTCCTGCTTCCTGACCTGTGTGAGTTCCAGTCCTGACTTCCTTTGGTGATGGATGAACAGCAATGTGGAAGTGTAAGCTGAATAAACCCTTTCCTCCCCAACTTGCTTCTTGGTCATGATGTTTGTGCAGGAATAGAAACTCTGACTAAGATATCTCTGCTTCCTCATTAAAATTCTAGCTTGCGTTCAGTCCCTCTTTGCCCCAAAGAACAAACTTAGTCTTCTTTTCCTCCAACTCACCTTCCTTTTTAACTTCCGAATTGATCATACTATGCTTCGAATGTCTTTTTGGTTATTTCAGTCACACGAATCATTAAAGCTTCTAGTTCTTGACTGATCAGTTTTGAGTATGTTTCCTTCTTCCTCTCCAGTTTTTGCTATACAATTTCTTTACTAAAAAAATATGGAATAAAATTAATTCTACCCTATAAGTAGAATTCACAGAAAGTTTGACTATGGTTTGGTATTTAAGTTGGGTTTAATCTACATATTAACTCTTTATTTCTTATACTTTTTTTTTTTGTGGTACTAAGGTTTGAACCCAGGGTATCAGGCATGAAGCAGGCTCTGCCCATGAGCCACACCCTGGAACCTCTAGGTTTGTCTCTTAATGCTGTGGATTCTCCTTTGTATTTGACTGGGTTCTGTGAAGCCGCCTCTCAGACTGAGCTCAGGATTCCCATTCTCTGAAAAGTGTACTGCCTTTTTGATTTCCTTGTATTTAATATTTTGATTTTTGTCTCAGGGTTTAGCCATCTCTCTTCGACGTTGTTCTCCCTTACCTTCTTCTTGGGTGGCTGCATCCAGTGTGGTATCAAGGCAAGTAGGTAAAGGTCAGATGAGGGCTGGCGGAATGTCAGTTGACAGACGTCCTGCTGGGGCATCTCCTCCCTGCACACAAGCAGCCTGTACACCTCTATCTCTTGCCTTGTGCTTGTCACTGGCCCCAGCCATAGTCATGGTCACTTTACTGTCACCCTGTCATCTCCGAGTTCTTCCTCATCATTGTCCCCTCCTCTTCTGCCTCCCCATCCTCATTCTCTCTTCTTTCATTCAATCTTCTCATTTCTCTCCACCTCTTCCTCCTCCTCCCCCTCTTCTTCCTCTTCTTCCTCTTCTTCCTCCTCTTCCTCCTCTTCCTCATCCTCCTCCCCCTCCTCCTCCTTCTCCTCCTCTTCCTCCTCTTCCTTCTCCTCCTCCTCCTTCTCCTCCTCCTCCTTCTCCTCCACTTGTTCCTCTTCTTCTTCTCCCCATAGTCTCTCTGCTCTTTCTTCTTCCTTTTTCTTCCCCCTGACACCAGGGCCTGGAACAAGCGTGGAACAGAAGACATCAAGACAAACTGGTCTGGTCATCCCAATTAAAGCCAGGCACATGTAATTTTTGGCCAGGGTTTGTGCTTGAGTAACCACTGTATTTTATGCTTTATTAGAATGGCATCAGATTCAGAACAAAGGCAAGTGTTGTAATTTACCAATATTTATAGAGGCTTAAGCAGCAGGGTCCAGAGAAAACTCGAATTTCATTGTTTCTTGCAGTCCTGGCTGTCTCTTTGTGGTGTCCAGCTCACCAAGAAGGTGGCTGTGGCCTTCTGCTCTATTCTGAGCAGCGTGCACACTCCTTCACCTCTGTTGTCTGTAGCATTCTGGGCTTCTCTCAAACCATCCCCACTCTGTGGCCACACCCTCTGGAAGCCAGGTCATAGGGTATCTGGTGTGGCCACAGACCTCACCCAGATAACTAGCTGTGATTTCTGTGGGGGCAGAGAGGCAGCTGAGACACGAGTCACACAGACCGGTCCGTTCCAGGGCACTTCACTCAGACTTGCGTATAGTCCTCAGCCACCTACCCCTGCCCACTGTTCTTCGTGATTTCTGATAGTTACTGCTTGGAGATGGCTTGGGGACAAGGAATCAGGTCCTCCTGATGCTCCACTCAGCCTCCTGGTCACTCCTGCCAGAGGTGACATACCTATCTTGTCAAACGTGCTTACTCTGTGTGGCTCTGGGCATAGATACTGGGGCAAAATGCCATGTGCTTCTTAAGACCTTCTCCTTCAGGGAATAAAAGTCCAGCTCAACAAGGAACGAGAGTCTGTGCAAGACCTCCAAAATAACAGAAGCCATGATAGCATTTAACTTGAGTCCTTGGGGGAGAGCCTACTCCTGTGGATCTGTCTGTCTGTCTGTATGTCTCGTGTGTGTGTGTGTGTGTGTGTGTGTGTGTGTGTGTGTGTGTGTGTGTGGTGTGTAAAGGGGGACTTTGACTGCAGGGCAGTAATAAGAGGGTTTGGTTACAGAGGTGGTTAGACCTTCAAGCTAAACATTTTGCCAAGAGAATCCTCTGCCCATGGAACAGGATCCCAATCTGCTCACCAGAGACCGGCTGCTGCCAGGGCGGGAGGTCTGGGCATAGACATGGTGAGGCACCAGTGCATCTGAGTGACAGTCAGCTCTGCTCAGGCCATATGGGTTGATAGGCGGTGGCTGAGCTGCTTGGTGTGACCTGCTCAGGTCCAGTGAGTGCTCTGGTCTGACTGAAAACACGGAAGGATTTGTCCAATTGAGCCACCGTTGAGCTAGGTGCTCTCTGGGACATGGAGCTGATCCTGGGAGGGCTTCATCCACCCTTCCTCTTCCTCCTCTTACAGAGTCACTCCGAGTGACTGATGCCACTGTGTGCCCTGCAGCAGCATCCTGAGAGAAGGCCACACTGAGATGGCCTCACTGGAAACAGGGCCCTGCTTCTTCATCCTAGGCCTTTGGCTGAGTAGCCTGGAAACTGCTGGAAGCTGCTTGTGACGTCTGGCACCCTTGCCCTGCCAGAGGCACCCAGGACTCCCTGGGCTCCCGGAGCCTGGCTTTGGAGTTTCTAGCACATGACTCTGAAGTGGAAATGAGCTTCTCTTTCCTCCATGACACTTCCTACGACAGCACCTCAGATCAGGGACCTCAGGGTGAGTCAAGGCCTGGGAGTTCCAAGGTGGTTGTTGAGCAGTCCCTACACTGTAGCTGAAGCTGGGTGTCCCATGTGCTGTCCTCAGCTGTGGTGAGCCTCTTCTGCCCTGTCGGTCGTCTCTATAGGCAGTCACTCCTCAGAACTCTGTGAGGGAACATCAGGGTGACCACCGTGCTCATGTGACTCCTCCAGCCTTAGTAAAGGGCACATTCAACAGTCCCCACCCCTCACTGTCTAACTGCTGGGGGCTGGGGCAGCAGCTCTGTGCACTGTGTTTATTTTCCTGGCCCAGAGTTCTGCTCTTCACTTTCATGGCGGGCTCCTTCTCACGCTCCCATAGCCTCGTCTGTGTGAACCTCCAGGCCTGTGGAAACGGCAAGAGTTGGTCACGTGTCCTAAGACACTTGTCAAGTCCCACAGGTGCCTTTGCAAACCCAAGACATCTAGCCTCCTGGGGATGGCCATGGCAAGGGCTTCTAGCTCTGTCTGTGAGTGTTTGACTCACCATAGGAGCTCCTAGGTGAGACACAAGGTGAGCTACCAAGACCGTTTCCAAGTGAGAATGGGACAGGCTGGCCTTGCCAAGCAGGCCTGACTCCAAAGGCAGGAAACACACACACACGCACACACACACACACACACACACACACACAGCAGTCCATTCCCACTCCATACAGTTACCAGAGACTTCTCCCCAAGTTGTTGTCCCTCCCCCCTCTCCCCACCTTCTGACATCTCCTTTCTTGGACTCACTTTGGGGGAAAATGTCTTTCCTTAAAGGGAGGCCAGTGAGCTGCTCTCCAATCAAGCTTCCCCAGTCAGGAGTGCCTCTCCGGCTTGGCCTCAATTCCTGGCAGCGCGTCAGCCCACAGCCATATCACAGCTTCATCTGCCGCTCACCAGCCTCTGCTCAGACGTGTCTAATGAGGGGATCTGGGTGGGTGAAGCAATCTTTTTCCCAGGGTGAGCTTCTCCTGCCCCCACACACTCCGTCCTTCCAGTCTGAACCCCAAAAGTGGGGCTCCCTGTAACTCCATTGCATACTCTCTCTGCTGAGAGGGCAAGGGGCCCACCAAGAGCTGACCCACTTTTGCCAGGCTCCCGCTGCGGGCACTGTGAAGGAGGCCAGGAGCCCTCCTTGGAATGTGTGTCTAAATGACACACTTTGCTCCAGCCCCCCAGCCAGCCAACTTCTCTTCCACCTCCTGGAAAAGATTGTTTACCCAGTACATGACCCCAACATGAAAGCGGTGGAGGGTGCCTATCTTTGGTTCCCACGCTGGCTGGCTGCTGGCTTTCACCATTTCACTCAGATGAGCTGTAGCAGGAGCCAAAGAAAGATCTGAAGGAAACCTGGGGGTGGAAGGAAGCCTGGTTGTCGAGAGTATCTCATTTGCTAACTTTTTAAAACTATATCCACTCTTCGGTTTTTGCAAGGGTCTCTGTCGTTCAATGTCAGACAAGCAGACACTTGCTCCACCCTTGACGCGCAGGACCTCAAGCCAGCTCAGGTCTCAGCAGGTGCCTGTCAATGTCTTCTACTGAGTTGCTATAGGATGCGGGGGAAAGGTCAGCCCAGCCCTCTGACTGAGCCCAACAACCCAACACCCTCTACCATGGCGGTCCTTCCTCCTCCTCCAAGGCCACTTCTCCATTGCCCAAGGGAACCTGAAAACAGTACTTAGCTGTTCAAAAGGGAACTTCTATGTTCACTTGAGTGTAGTAATTTCTGTGCATTTCTAAGATGGCACCCTGGGTGTCTGCACAAGACCTTTTGTTCTTTAGAAAAACAAAGAAACAGAATTTCTTGGTCTGAGGTTGTTAAGAACCAAAGACTTTCCCCCTAGCTCACCCCAGTACTAGGCTCCCCTCTGACCCTACATGTAGACAGTGGCTTACTTCCTCGGCTCCTCCAGAGCTCCAGTGTCTGTCTGTCTTTCATGTACTTTGGAGGGAGGCTTTCCTAAGTGGCAGGTGGGAGCACTTGCAGGGTCAGCCATGATCTTCCCTCCTCGAAGCCTCCCTCCTCTCTCCCTGACCATCATGAACGTCTGTGGGTGGCAGGTCCCCAGTGAGTAGGCACCAATCGTAGATAACCTGATGTGGCTAGCGTGGGTATCAACTCCTTGGCTGCTCCCTGCATGGCCTCTGCCATCCATGGCTCTGAGCCACCATGAGCAGAGTGCTTGAGGGCTTCAAATGCCTGGGCGTTTTATAGCACTCAGGTGTGCAGTCAGTTTACACTGCTCTTCAGTCAACCCACCCAGGGAAGACACACCCTGGGGGACGGAAGCCGGAAGTTTCCTAGCACACCGTCCCCACAGTATCTGCTAGAGGGCAGATGGGGTACGTTAGGCCATGAACTTAGGGGATTTCCTCACTGCCCGTGGGTGAAGGCAAGATGGGACAATGCCGCTGTCTCCCAACCCGCAGCCAGACTCATGTAAGACTGCGGCACACTCATGTGAACACAGCTCTCCCGCCTGCATGCACAAACACATCCATACATGTGTGTGCTACCACATTCTCAGCACGTACATGTGATAAGCATGTGTATACCCATGCCCACATTAGTACCATTGCACATACCTCTCACATCAAGAAGCCCAGGAAGGTCTTCACATTCTGCTGACGCCTCCTGTGGCTGGCAGAGTTGAGCTTCCCACTGCTACCTGTAGGGCCATAGCTTTCTTTCTTGTCAAGTCAAAGGTTCTTTACTGTGCTCATAGCTGAAGAGGCCTCAGATCTTCACACATGGGCTAAACCAGGTCATAGATGTCACACGGCGTGAAGAATAGCCAGTATCATTCTTGTAGGTAGAGAGACCCATAGAGCCCTAGGGACAAGAAATGACAATGCCCTGTGTGCCTCCCACCTCGCTTGCAAATAGCGTCTTTAACCCATGGCCCTTACCTGCTCTCCAGAGTCAGTTCCTAGAAACTCATGGGAGAGCATGAGTTCCCAACACTGGTAGTAGCCTGTGAGGACCTCTGCCTCAGGCTGCTCTGTCCCTGACACCCTTTATAATGAGTCTCCTCTGCACCTAGGCTGGACAGACCCCATATATATTGGAACACAGAGTAGCCAGAGGCAGAAGGATTCAACTTTCACTTTTCCTTTACAAATCAGCAAGATGGTGTGGAGGAGTGGACTTCGTGAGGGGTAGTTCTTGCTTCATATTGGCAATAACAGGAAGAGAAGCCTCGGGCAGGGTTCTGCTTGGTGCTCTGGGGCAGGAGTCCATGCTTATTATGAAGGGCATTGTGCCCTTCTTACCCAAGGCAGGATGGAAAGGCAGCTGGGAGAAGAGGCTGGCCAAGGCCTCCATCCTTGTAGGATGGAAATATTTGAGACAGGCTGCCCTGGGGCCCCATAAGGGTCTTCTCCTACCATGAGGAAGAATCTCCAAGATGCTGGGGCTACCTGTCAGCGCTTGGCTTTCCCATGGTTAATCTCTCTCTTCTCCCATGGCCTTGGCCATGTTAGGTCACCATCTCGCTAGTTCTCAGCTCCTTGGTCCTCCAGGCTGTGAGTAGACATAGACCTGAGGTCTGAACATCCAAGGCTCTGTGCCCCCACGGGCAAGAATCCTCTGTTCTGGGTAAGAGAGATGGCTCAGCGGTTAAGAGACTGCTCTTCTAGAGGTCCTGAGTTCAATTCCCAGCAACCACATGGTGTCTCATAACCATCTGTAATGGGATCTGATGCCCTCTTCTGCTGTGTCTGAAGACAGCTACAGTGTACTCACATACATAAAATAAATAAATCTTTAAAAAAAAAAAGAATCCTCTGTTCCACCAGGTCTGCTGGATTCTGTGTTCCATGCCCAGCTTGTTGCAAGCTCCTGTTGCTGTAAAGACACATTGGCTCCTCAGGTGGGAACTTCTAAAGAATGAGCGGTCCTTACTGGTCCCATGGGAGACATTCCAGAGGCTGCTGCCTGGCTTTCTATTGATTGCACACTCCCTTGGTGTCCGTCCGATGAGGGTCCATTTGTTTGCCTCTGGCCTGACTCCTTCTGGAGACCCTAGATGAACACCCAATAACTAAGTAGCTTAAATCCTGCTCCCTTTTCCAGGGCTCCCAGGCGGGATGAGGTTGCCACAGAATGGGAGCATTGGGTAATTTCACATGAAATACTTGTTCAATTATTTACCTAACAAATTAACTCAGTTTGTCGCAAAGAATGGAATTGGTTTTTATTTATCGGGTGTATCCAAGTCAAAGCAAAGCCAACTTTTTAAATGCATGTAATATGCATAGCAACTATTTCTAGCACAACAAAGCCGATAGTTTACAAAAGGATTCTCATGCTGGCAAAAAATATGAACTTCCTGCAGAGTTTGCCGGTTAGTGGAGAGCTGGAACCACACAAATGGTTCAGAGCATACTTGAGGATAGCATTCAGTATCTGGGCGTTCGAGTGCACAGCTGCTGCTTTATTGATTGAGGCTTCCGTGGAGACAGTGGGGCTGGTTCTCCTAGGATGCAGGGCCTGTTTCATCTCTCTCCCATCCCTCTAACGTGACTCACCTCGAGTCCCCATCTTCACACATGTCTTCTCCCAGGGCGGTAGCACCATTTTTCCTTGCCCATATTTTAGCTTCTAGTATTTCCCAACTATGCCACTGGGTTCTACCAAGATGCTGGGCCTCATCTGTCTTTGCTGCACTCACCCCAGTCCTCCTCAAGACATGAGTGAACTCTTGTCTTGACCACAAGACCAAGTGACCACAGAGTCCTCCTACTCCACTCTGCTGCTCAAGTTACCTGCCCTATCTCCCACGAGTCTCCTGGTCCTCTTTCCAATCAAACCTCGTTCCCACAGCATGTAGAAATCACTCAGAATTAGAGCCAAAATTATTGTACACAGAGTTTTATTTTAGCTTTTGCTTTAATGAACTATTTAATCAATGACCTTTTCTATAAAAGAGTCTTTTGGGTGACCAAGTTTCTGGGGCCAAACATCTGAAAACGCCTTCCTTTTACCCTTTCCTGTAAATGTTAGTTTAGCTGGATATAATGTTCTGAGTTTAAGGACTGTTCTCAATGTGGAATTGTCATAGCACTAGCTTTCTGAAGTTGACCAACACAGTGCTACTCTCCTGCTTATAGAAGTTAATGCTCCATAGCTACAACAAAATACCTGAGGCCAGTTACTTATAAAAAAGAGAGGTTTAACTAGCTAACAGTTTTGAAAATTGAATATCTGAGTCTGGGACCTCATTGTTTTATTATTTTTTATTGGCCATTAATGAGGCCCCTTGTCTAGGTCAAAACATGTTAGATATCATCACAAGTGGGATCATGTGTAAGAGAGGTCACGTGACAGGACAGGGAGCCAGAGAGCAGTGGGGAACCATCTTGTTATCTTCTAACAGCCTTCTATTATAGAAACTGACTGGGGTCCTTAGTCCTTTCCCAGGACACTGCCACAGTGATCTCTTCTTAAACTCTGCCTCTTAAAGGATCTGCTCCCTCCATAGAACCACTACCAAATACTGGTAGACATCTTCCCTTTTTGGATTTGTCATGGTGAATAATATGGGGATAATTAGATGAATAGATAGATAGATAGATAGATAGATAGATAGATAGATAGATGATAGATAGACTGATGATAAACATATATAGGTAGGTAGAAAGATAATAGATAGAAAATTGATAATGATATCTAGCTAGATTGCTAGATGATAAATAGATTGATATAAATGATAGATAAATAGGTAGACAGATGATAGATATATAGCTAGATGGATGATAGGTAGATAATAATGATAAATAAATAGTAAATAACAGGTGATAGACATGTGTTATAGATTATAGATAACATTGATAGATAAAAAACAGGCAGATGATATTGATAAAAATTATAGTCAATAAATGTATATAACATGAACCTTACATCTACATCAGTATCCATTGTACATACATTTACCTATAAGCTGTTTGGGAGTAAATTCTAGATGCCCTGCCCTTTGTGCATCCGTGTGAACTTTGCAGGAATACTCTTACTAGGAAAGTAAACACTGACATTACATTCACAGGTGACATTGATGTTTTCTTTCACAGCCACATCTGTCCAGCCTACACTCGGGCCAGGATGACCCCTGCATTGTTATGCTATTGCTCTAGCTTAGGCCACAGCCTTGTCAGCCCTGAACATGGCTGCTGTGAAGGTTACAGCGATCATCTGCAAGAAGTAACGGGCTTGGCCCAGTGACAGAGGCTCAGTGTGCTCAGGGTTATGTCCATGATGCAAGTGGTTATTGGCAGGGCTGCATCCATGGTGCATCCATAGGACACATGGAGCAGGAAAACTCTGTCATCCAGGGGGCAGCTATTGGGTATACTCCTTTGTAAGAACGCCGCTGTGTCCCCTTTCTGGTTGCCTAGAGGCTCATTTACTATTTCCCCCTGATCATACCTTGTTCCCAATATGCACTTGTGCAGCCACAATGCTAAGCTCCTTCAACACTCAGGGCCCGCTGATGATCACGTCAAGGGCGGCTGTACATGGTAATCCCAAGCTTCGAGTCTTCTCGTTTTATTACTATTATTGTTGCTGTTGTTGTTGTGGTGGTGGTGGTGGTAGTGATGACGATGAGGATGACGACGACGACAATGACAACTCTTTTTTTAGACAGGGTTTCTCTATATATCTCTGGCTGTCCTGGAACTCACTCTGTAGACCAGGCTGGCCTTGAGCTTGGAGATCCTGCTGCCTCTCGAGAGCTGGGATAAAAGGCGTGCACTACCACCGCCCGGCTCTGTCTTCTCATTGATCAGCCCTTTCTCTGTTGTGAGTCAGAGCACTGCCGTCCCCAAAATGTATTTCTCCATTCACATCACTGTGGTTTTAGATAACTGAGCTAACCTGGAAGTTACGAACATTGCTCTCTGTTGTTGTATAGCTGCCCAGGCTGAGGTGACACCCATACAATGTCATGCTGATCTTGGAAGCTGCAGGTGAGAGCGTTTTGATGAAAGCTGGGTCCCTCAGGACTCGGGCTCTGCCCAGGTCTCCTGCGTGCATCTCTGCCAGGGGCTGGGTAGGTTTGACTAAGTGTCAGGTTTTCCCTTGGCTCCTACATCTTGAGTGAGCACCACCTCCAGGGTGTGCCACATCTCTCAGGAGACGACCAGACACCTCAGTCAGGGACCACCCTCCTATCCAGTTCAGCACGGAGGGAGCCAACGTCCTACCTGCCCTCACCACACACCCAGACACCACAGAATGAGCACAGCTATCTGGAAAGATGTTTGGCAGAACATAACAGGAATCATGAAATTGTTTGTTCCATTTGACCTTGTGGCGATATTTCTGGGAAATCACTTTAAAAGAAAATTCCCAAAATGAACAAAGGCCTATGCACGATGAGGTTTATTGCAGAATTATGCAACTCATAAAGTAAACTGGACGACGCCGGTCAGCAGGGGAATGCCGGGCCATTCAGGCACACCACACCCAGTGTGAGGAGATCTGCACCGCCTCCCTGAGATTATAAAGCAGAGATAAGAACATTTGTCATGTGTTATCGGGCAGGAAAATGAACACTAGGAACTTGCGCACACCTAGAATGGAGTTATGGGAAATGAAGCCCAATCTGCTTTCTTGGGTGGCCCAAGTTGCCATTCCACTGAGAGGGAGGTGTCTTTCTTGGCTGAGGGGTTCTTTGTCTGAGGAGGCAGAGGCTCTGACATGCGTGCCTCTCCCAACACAGCCCCAGAGATTGCAGAGGTAAAATCACCGTGTCAGCCTGGGGACAGCCGTTCTTCAGAGGCCAGCCCACCTGACCTCAATGGGTGGACCGTGGTACGAGATGGGGGTGAGCAGCCTGAATCTGTCAAGGGAACTGAGTTCTCTCCTGTCAGCCCTCATCACAGCATCACATGATAGAGGTAGAGGGCCATACGCCTCCTCCCTGTTCAGTGTTCCTAAGGGCATTGACAGCCCAGAAACAGCACAAGCACGGTGCTTCAGCTGAGTGTGCCAAGGCTGCGTGCTCGCCGCTCATCATCTCGCCTCTTCTCACCCCTGTGCTGGATGCGTACTGCAGCTGTCTTTGGGGCTTCATGGTTCCAGCATCTAGGAGCACTGCTGCATAGGAAGACGGTGACCTTTAAAAAGGTGGCCTGTTCTTCTAACTACAGACACAACACAGGTTTCCTACAGACGGAAGAACGGACACATCCTGGTTGGAATGAAAGAGAGTGAGAAAGACAGAGAAAGAGAGAGACAGAATCAGAGAGAAATGGAGAGGAAGGGAGGGAAAGAAAGAGAGATAAAGACAGAGAGAGAGAGAGAGAGAGAGAGAGAGAGAGAGAGAGAGAGAGAGAGAGAGAGAGACTTAATTCAAGTGAAGAAAGTATCTGACGGGCCCATGTGGCCCCGCAAGACACGTGTGAAGGTCATAGGCACGGCCTGAGCATGCGATTGGGGCCAGGTCAGAGGCAGAGGACAAGAAGGTAGGATAAGAAGCCTGTTCAGGCCGGTCAAGCCCCTGAAAGACCCCTATCCCTTCTCCAATGCAGACTTTGAAGTCTCTGACCCTTCTGAGTAGCTGACCTGAGTGCTTTGAATTCAGCAGTGTTAAACGACCAAGCTGACCTCTCGGCTGGCCTAGCCCGGTCACTTGGGGTTTCCAACAGAGGCAAACCCTGGTTGCTTTGTAATGATGTCACTACCCCAAGGGGTCATGAGATAACCTCTGAGGGAAGAAAGCCCATGAAGGGTCACTGTAAGTTCAGGTTGGAAAGACTCTGTAAGGCAAGAGATGATCAAGGAAGAAGCATTTTAGCCATAGACTACCTTCTAGGGTGTTTGTGCACAAAAGTGCGGAAATCCCACTGTATCATTTTTACTTGATAAAGACCACAGCACGAGGCTGGGCGGTGTCTCAGTGCTCACAGCAGGAGTATAAGGGCTTAAGTACGACTGTCTGGAACCTGTGTCACAGGATTGATTCAGTAGCATGCGTCCGCCATTTCCGTGCTTCTGTGACAATAAGGGAGGCAGAGACAGAAGGAACAGCAGGAGGTCTTGGGTCAGGAAGCCTGTGGTACTCGGGGGGTGAATTAGAGTCCCTGTGTATGTCAAAGTAGAAGGCAGGACCTATACCTGAGGCTGCCCTCGGACCTCCACAGGGCAAGCACCATGGCCCTTGCACACACCTTCATAAGCACATATGCTTACGCAGAAAAGTAAAAATCCTGACAGCCTGGTGTTTTCCCAGGATGAATTCTGATGTCAGCAATTGTCGCTTAATATAAGTATGGGCTGCTCTTTTTTCTTTAGCAGAAAAAAAAAACAATCAATGTTGCTTTAAGGATAACATTTGGAAAAAAGAGGGTGGATGAGATTGAAGTAGGGTGAGCTGGGGGAGGGGTGGAGTCCCTGGGCTCGCCACTGGCTAATACTACAAAGCGAGTCTCCGGAACTCTCTACCCTTAGGGTTTCCTGGGAAATGGGGACCAGTTGAGGCTGTAAGGGCCCCGTGGGGATCTGCTGTCCTTTGTGGATATTAGCTGGCTGCGGCTTGTCCTCTGTCTCCCAGTCATAAAGTCCCGATCTGATGTTCTCAGGCATTTAATGTGATCAGTACTGCTGGAGCGCTTGCCGGCCAGTGGAGCCGGCAGGGGTGTGTGCAGATTCACTTTGCTCACAGGGGATGCATGACTTGGGATCTGAACCAGACCATGGGCCTGGCGTCAGCTGGCAGTTAAGGGCTAGGGGCGGGGTGGGGAGGCTCCATGGAGCTCCTAGAGGCCCGTGGATGAGATCTGAGGGGCAGATAACAGGTCAGCAGGGCATGGCGTACTCCTTCATTCCCCCAGAGTGGTGACCTGAAATGACTTGTCCAGGGCTGGCTGGGCAGCAGCTTTGAGACGAAGTGCAGTGTGAGGGGCCCCACGAAAGTACTGCGGGAGCAACCTGAGTCACCGGCATGCTCCCGCCACAGATGGAACATCCGGGGCTTTCCAGGACGTGCCGCCTGGGCTGGCACGTGATTGGCATCTGGACAGGGAGGTAGAAGCTCACAGAAGGTTACCTTGGGATGCGAGGAGCTCCGTAGGAAAGGGTGAGCTGGCTTCCTCTGGCAGAGCGCATCTCGTTTGTTGAGAGGACTAGGTTCAAGAGTGGCTGCCAGGAAATCATGGGGGCCCTGTGGCCATCAAATCACGCTGAGCATCTAGCATTGGATTCCTGCTGCAGCCCGGGAACCATCCAGACCACCACGCTGCAGATTGCTAGGCTGAGAGCTGTTCCCATGTAAAGCACATGTGTCCTGGCATCAACTCAGACCTTGCTGGGCAACTCTGGGAGGGCAGTCAAGGTCGCTGGCCCACCATCTCCCCTGCAGGTTATCTCCTCAGTCTCTCCCAGCATGGGGGTTTCTGGTAATACTGCTCCCCCAATCCTAGAGACTGATGCCCAGCACAGCCCTAGTGTCCACTATGTCTCAGGAAGGAACATGGAGCAGATCGTATTCTGCATGGGGAGCAGTCCCTTCCCAAAAATATCGTAAACCTTAGTTCAAATCCAAGTTGCCAAAGCCCCAAGTAAGCAAGGGTCAGAGGAGAGGAGAGGGGGGTACTAAGGGGGGACCACTCTGTTCCACCCTCATTGAGAGAAGATTGTCACAAGGAGGAGACAGACCACAGTGATATATATATATATATATATATATATATATCCAAAGCATGACAATAATAGCCTGGCTACCTCACACCACCTATCCATGTGGCTTCTTTCTGTGTCACTCCCAACCCCCATGCATTCTCTGTGCCTGGGAAGCCCTGTTTGAATGTCCATCCAGGTCAGGGGATCCAGAGCTGTCCTCCTGCAGCAAGGCCAGGGCTGTATAGGCCAAGTGAAGTCCTGGCTAAGAGAGACACCAAGGGCATTATGGGGAGGCTGGATAGTGAGGGTAACTCAGCCGGGAGATCAGTGAGCAGGAGTGTGGTCTGTGGTCCAGGGTCATCTTCTCACTGATGCCTGCATGGCAGCGTCCTCTGCACTGGCAAGGGAACCCAGAGGTCTCAGTTCTCAGTCTCTAGAGCAAGGTTCAGATGGAAATACAGTACCTGCTCCCATGACCATGCCCCCACATAGCAATTTCTACCGAGGGAGGACACAGATGGCCAAAAATTTATCTATCACAGAGAAGAGGCCGGTTGTCAGTCAGCAAATGGTGTTTGCAGGGGCCAATGAATCTTTTCCTACTGAGTCACTGGAACCTGTGGAGTCTACCAGAACCACCATAGTACGATGGCTGCCTGCATACCATCACACCCCCCAGCTATCGATCATGGACTAATCCTCTGAAACTGTAAGCACGCCCCCAATTAAAGGCTTCCTTTGCTAAGTTGCCTTGTGCAGGCCCAGAGACCTATGGTTTTCTGTGCTTTGTTGGACCGTCTCCTGGACTCTGGAACTAGGCCTCAGAGCTTCACTTATGCAGAGGCTTGAATGAGAATGGCCCCCACATAGTTGAATGGCTCATCCCAGTTAGTGGAACTCTTTGGGAAGGATTGGGGGAAGTGACTTCATTGTGGTAGGTGTGGCCTTGTTGGAAATATGTCACTGATTCGAGGCTTCCAAAACCCACAGCAGAGTTGCCTAGTCTGTCTGCCTGCCTATGTATGTATGTATGTATGTATGTATGTATGTATGTATCCATTCCTGACTGAAACTTGTGAATCAGATGTGAGCTCTCATCCACTACTACAATTCCATGGCTGCCTGAATACCATCAACTCTCCCAGCTATGATGACCATGGACGAACCCTCGGAAACTACAAGCAAACCCCCAGTTAAAGACGTCTTCTTCTAGGTTGCCTTGGTTATGGTTTCTCTTCACAGCAATAGAACGGTAACTAAGACAACTTAGTAGACACTTAAACATCAGCTCTGGTCCAGACCATGTAATGAATCCCAGCAAAGTGGTGCGGGCCTGGATCCCAGGACTCAGGAGCCAACGACAGGAGGATAATGAGTTCGAGACAAGCCTGGGTTGTATAGTGAGACTTTATATCAAAACAAACATGTAAGCTGAGGGGGACGGACAGACCCAGGGAGGATGGGTAGTAACTCAGCACATGTTCCCGTAGCTTGGGTGGTTACTGCTTCCCATCAACAGTTGTCTTCTAACACCCCCACCGCCATTACCATGGTTATCCACACAACTTACCCTTGACCCAAAACAACCTGAGTCACCTCAACACCAAGTTCAGTTCTGGTACAGAATGGAAAGGCTAAGCCCATCACTCCCTAAGCTTGCAAGGTAGAAGTTCACCAACCCAGTGAAAAGCCAGCAGCTGTAGCTCCCTCAGCCTCCTCCTGAGGCTGCCATGGACATGGAGGTTAAGGAAGCTTCCTGAAGTACATTCTGGGTTTGCCAAGCTGCAAACACAAAAGGCCCAGACCCAGACCCATGCCAAGGTTTCACCCATGAGGTATTTTGATTCTTACTGATGTCATAGAAAATAACACAGCTTGTGAAGGGGCAGCTGGCCCACTCCTTGGGCACTGAGGTATCAAGTGTCCACTTGGTAGAACATCATCTCCTCTGGTGGGCTCGAGGCCGTGTCCTGCTAGCCTCAGTACTATTTATGTAACACAGACCCTCCCCTGCAGCCTGGCAGCTGTGGGCCTGGATCTTGATGCTGGGAGGAGCTGTGTCCTTGGAATCTGGGTAAACCCCACTGCACAGGCCCGCTGTGCAGTGTGAGAGCCAAGACGCTATTCTCCATGCCTCACCACTGTGCTCTGTATCACACCCCAACATATAGGTTCTGCAGGCTTTATCACGCATGCAGGATTCACAACAGAGATGGCAGGACAGCTCATCTGTGGATCCCTTCTGCTGCCTTTGTGGCCAGAGTTCCCCCTCCTTTCTCTTTTTAGCCTCCCAATCTCTTTCGTGACGATTACTTTTTGGCTCAAGAATTATAAACACTCATTGACCTTTTAGATTGGCTTTGTTTAGCCATCAGAACTCCTTTGAGACCATCCAAGTTTTGTGTCAACAGTTGGTTCCTTCTCCATCGCTGAGCATTCTCTATGGTGTGTACAGGCTGGATAAATGCTCAGAGTCCCTGCACAGGATCATCGGATGAGGTTAGGCCCAGTATGATACCCCCGGGCCTGCCCTTGTCCACATAGATAAGGTTGCCCCAAGAGTGCTCAGTTCTCACCATGTCTGGTGCCAAGGACATTTGAATTCTGTCTACCCAGCAAGTGTGTAGTCATCTGTTGCCTAGACCTGGGGGAATGGCATCCCTGAAAAGAACCCAGGTAGGCCTGAGGGGCTTCCTCAGGGCGGCTGCTTGTGAGCCATCAGGGGTGGGGTGGGGTGAGTGGAATGACTTCTGCTCTGTGGCGGAATGACAGTGGCTCTGCTCACTGTCCTGGGTTTGCAGGAGTGTGAGGAACATCTCATTACCTCAGAAGCCCCTGGTCACCTGACTTCAGGCCTCAGTAGCCACAGGTCTTTCTGTTCACTCCCACAGGGACCTCCCTCTTCATTCACTGGGGTGTACACACACACACACACACACACACACACACACACACACACACACACACACCCCACAAATGGAAAAAGAAAGAAAAATGAAGGATGTGTTTGATTTTAGTTCTGTGTAAATGTCTATGTCTACGTGAAACGTGTACATATGTGCACACGAATGCAGGAGGAGCCTGTGGAAGTCAGAAGAGGGTGTCACATCCTCTGGAACTAGAGCTACAGGATGCCCAAGGTGGGGTGCTAGGAACTGAACTCAGGTCCTCCAAAAAGCAGGATATACTCTTAACCGCTGTCTTGTCTCCCAAACCCCAACCTAAATACTTTAAATAAAAAAACATTGTTAATTTTTTAAAACCTTTTTTTTCTTTCTTTTTTTTTTTTTTTTTTTTTTTTTTTTTTTTGAGCTGGGGACGAACCGAGCCTTGGGGTTGCTAGGCAAAGCGCTCTACACCGCTGAGCCAAATCCCCCAGCCCCCGCAAATTTTTTTCACCCAGATATAAACTGTGCTTATTTAATCCCGCACCAACCATGCCATTGTACACCACTAGAGAGTAGTTCTGCAGCTCCAGAGCCTGTGAGGTGGTAGGTATGTCCTCATGCTGCTCTTGGGCCCTTGCATGGGAATCATCAATGGTGATCGTAAGTCACGTGATGCGCGTCCCCGAAGATTGCGCAGTTTCTTTGCTCTCAGGCTCCAACTCGCCCTTAAAATGATTGAGTACCACAAAGCCTTCTCTTTCAAGTGGTTCTACCCATCAGCATGTACCATGCCAGAAACTACGACTGAGTGTCTGAAATATCCACTCACTAAAATAACAAGAATAAACCTGTCGCCTGTTTACACGGGTCACGCTGAGGGAAACCAGCTCTGCTTTCTGCTTAAGAATTCAGTAAAAATAGTGGCATTGCAGGACCCTTTGCAAGCTTCCTCCCCTGACTTCATAGATGGCAGCCACTTCTCTGTCGAGTCTACAGCCGCCGGTTGAATAGGTTGTTTTGGCTGAGATATGAAGAAAACAAGAGAGATCTGTTGGAGGAAGATTTTTAGTAATTTTTCCTGTAAAATGATGGGTATTATTCTTTGACAATACAGCAAATTTTGCTTTGCATTTTCTTCTTCTCCTTTCCTTGTTTTCCTTGTGGTTAAGAACAAATATCATGAGATCAATTCTTCCACAGACTGTGTGAGTGAGTGCTCATGCGTGGTGTATGGTGTGTGTGTGTGTGTGTGTGTGTGTGTGTGTGGGTGTGGGGTGTGTGTGTGTGTGTGTGCTGTATGTGTGTGTGTGGTGTGTGTTTGTGTGTGTGTGTGTGTGTGTGTGTGTGTGTGTGTGTGTGTGTGTGTGTGTGTGTGCGTGTGTGTGTGTGTGTGTGTGTGTGTGTGTGTGTGTGTGTGTGTGTGTGTGTGTGTGTGTGTGTGTGTGTGTGTGTGTGTGTGTGTGTGTGTGTGTATGTGTGTGTATGTGAGTGTGTGTGTCTGTGGTGTGCATGTGTGTGCACACATGCATGTTGTACATGTATGTGTATTTGTGGGGCTCCTGCTCTATCCTCTGCTTTATTCCCTTGAGGCAGGGTCTCTCAGTAAATCTGGATGGCACATTTTTCAGCTAGGCTGGCTGCAGCAAGCCTATGCTTGCTTCATGGCCCTATGCTTCAGACACACGTGGCCATGTCCTCAGCTTCCTGCATGGCTGCTGAGGATTGGGGTGCTCTGCTCATGCAGCAAGCACTCTTACCTGCTGAGACATCTCCATGGCTCGCTCTTAGCAGAATCTACACACACCATTCACGTGCTAACTGTAGGTGTGACCTTTCAGGGCCTGACTCCCCTCTGGAACTTACCTACCCTGTCCCAGCAAGAGTGTCCCATTTGTCTTCTCCCTCTAACAGTTCCTTCACTGAAAATGTGTGCACTTCCTTTATCCGCTTGTCCCTTGCTGGACAATAAAGTTGTTCCCACACCTTGATTATTATGACTCTTGCTTCGGTGGACATGGAGGACTTGTGCCTTTTGGAGAGCCTGTCTAAAGTCTTTTGGCCTCATACCTTGAAGCAAAATGTCTGACTCACACAATCTCTTTATTGTCTGTGCTTAAAGGTCCTCTGTGTCACCTTCCAAGGCTACATGCTTTGCATCTGGGTTAACAAGATTAGGCTTCACAGTCTCAACATTTGTCTTTTAAAGCTGATAACAGCCATCTTGACAGGCAAGAAGTGACATCATGTTGTGGGTTTGATGTGTATTTATTTCCTCCATCAGGAAATTTTACCTGTTCTTCATTCTGGAGTCTCCTTTGAAGAGAGGCCTATTTAGATCCTTTGTCCACTATTTACTTACACGGTTAGAGTTTTGTTTGAACTAATTGCAGAGTTCCTGTATCTTTTAGGCTGTAGTTAGGTTCCAGATCCTCTCTCCTGTGCTGCACCTCTCCTCTCCTTCTAGCTGGCCGCAGTGCTGAACATTCAATCTTCATGTAGGCTTTCGAGTGTGCTCGGAGTGATGTCCCGGAGTCCATTTCCAAGATCACTGCCTCTTGGGCCTTTGCAGTTTCTGAACTCGTGTTTAAGAGTCTGGCAGTAAATATCTACAAATAAAGCATCAGTGAGTCTTCAACGAAGCTGCTCTGAGCACATGATGGAGAGGAGCGGCGACATCACAAACTGAACTGGAAGTGGAATCCACATGCAAGAGGGGAATTTGCCCTCCTCGTCCCATACACACAATGTAGTAAAAAATGATTTACTTATCCTCTCTCTCCCTCTCTCTCTCTCTCTCTCTCTCTCTCTCTCTCTCTCTCTCTCTTCTCTCTCTCTTTCTCTCTCTCTCCATGTGTGTGTGACTGTCTGTGAGAGCATAGGGAGGATATCAGGAGTCCTTTTCTATAACCTTCACTTTTTCCTTTGAGGCAAGTCTCTCCCTTAAGCTAGGGCGAGTGCTTTGTTGACTAAGCTAAAAGCCAGCAAATCCCAGTGATCCACCTTGGACTGGGATTAGAGCCATGTGTGTGATGCCTGGCTCATTCCATGGGTGACAGGATCCAGACCCAGGTCCTCATGATGCAGAAAGTACTCTGAGCTTCTGATCCATTATTTTAGTCAGATAGTGGGTTCCTTAGGATAAGTCTCAAGGTGGAGTGCAGACTCAAACAAGGAGCTCTTGATTCTCTGTAAGGTCCTTTACCCTGAGTGTGTCCCCACCATGACATGATCAAGTATTAGTTTTTTCAAAGTAACAGTTCACTAAATGGATGTTTCGAAGGTGGGCACTCTCCCTTTTAAAACATTTATGGTATTTCATTCATGAACGTCACCACATGACCACCACATTCGCCAAATCATTTCAAAATGGGAAGCCATGAAAGATTTGAGTGCTAACCCATGTTTTTCCAAAATTCTAGTTCTCGTTTTAAAGGTCATCTCTCCTTCCAGTAGCAAAAGTCCTGTCAACGGGCCTCCTTGGGATGACAGTCTCCTTTCTTCCCTCCTCAAGGCCATGTCTCAAGGACCCCAAAGGAATCTGTAAGTTGTTTTGTCAAGTAGTCTTGTTTTTTCTTCCCTTAAAATGGACTGGTTCTGCCCTGACCCTGGTCACAGAGACTTTCCTCTGGGTGGCCATTGTAATTGATTTCTTTTACCAGACAAGAAGCAACTTAATGGAGGAAGGCTTTGTTTCGGCTCACAGTTCCTGGAGGATGCAGGCCATCATGGATGGGAAGTCATGTCATCGGGAGCTGGAGGCTCTTGGTCACATTGTTTCCACATGAGGCTGTTTGTTACATCAGAGCCACAGGAGTCCGGGGGAGATGGATAAGCTCATCTTATTCCTCCCATTTAGTCTGGGATCCTGTCTGGGAGGATGGTGAAATCCAAATTCAGTGTAGGTCTTCTCACCTCATGCAATTAATGAAATGTAGAAACTCCATCTCAGACATGCTCAGAAGTGTATTACCATGGTGATGCTAGATCCAGTCAGGTTGACAATGAGGATTAATCATTGTCACCATCATCTTCCACTTTGGGAATGTTTTTCCTCACCTACTTTGTTAAGGGCAGTAAGAAGTCACTCAGCCAAAGCATAGAGAAAGAGCATTGTCTCTAGTCTGCATCCTCAGTGGATCGTTTTTTCTCATGGATACTCTGGGCAGTGAGGCACACAGGAAAATGCTAACCTGAGGGTCATGGTGAGCACACTGGTTCCTTTACTGCATATGTCAATAGAGAAGGAAAGGAAAGCAGCCTCTCTCATTGTCATGAAAACAGACTTGACCACATGTGACCACAAAGGTCTCAGGGACCCCAGAGGCATGAACCACACTTTGAAAATACTGCCTGACCCCCAGAGATCAATTTCTTTCTTCCATTTTTAATTCTCTTGAGCATCTAAGATTGAGAATTAAGGGAAGTTTGTGACACTTACCAAATGAGATCTCACATCAAGTAATAGAAGTTAAAAATGGTGATTTTTACACTGACAATGGTCATGGTTTATGTACCTATGTGATCAAAATTTCAAAAGCACTTTAGACAAGAGTTACACACTGTTGTAGACAAATGTAACTTGCTTGCTGCTGTGGAAAGATAGCTAACCGTGTCAACTTAAAGGATTTACTTTGGCCCACAGCATCAGAAGGTTCTATGCTGGGAGACCAGGAAGTCTGGAACCAGGCGCAAGTCTTACCTTTCAAAAACCATCTCTAGTCTTTCAGACCCTGCTAACCAGACCTCAGCTCCTAAAGGCTCCACAGCCATCAAAGTAGTTCCATCACCTGGGGACCAAATCTTCAAAACACAAGCCTGTGGGGAACATTCTAGATTCAACCATAACAATATGAAACCGGTAATGTGTGCCACTGAACCTAGCAATCAGCTTAGGAAATGCAGTGTTGAGTTTCTGGTAAAGGTGCGCTTGGGCCCACTTCTGCCCCCTCCAGGACACTGTGATGTTCTGAATCTGATGCACATTCTCACCCCCAAGTATCTGTCCCTAAACAAAATGTAATGATTGTAGAAATAAATGTTCCAGTACAGTAATGTCCTTCGAAGCCTCTTTCAGAGGCTAGGGGTGCATTGTCAAAGTGCTGGTGCATGCTTCAAATTCATTGGATGTTAGCAATTTGCTATCCAAACGGGCCATGTCATCTGCCCACCAGCAGCATGTGAAACTCATCTCCACGTGTGTGGAGAAACTTGAGATAAAGAGGTGTTTGTTCATGGGTACAGAGGGGAAGTTTTACAACTTATAATCTGTTTCTCTAGCCATCAATGGCATGGATTGTACCTCTTGATTTGGGAATTGGGGCAGATTCTTCTCTTATACATAAGTTGGCTTGGCAAATCTTTCAACATGGCACGAGTCTTTGACAATTTACTGTGTACTTTAGGGAACTCTTAATGTATGTTGGATCCCGACCCTGGCTATGTTGAGTGAAACACCTTCTGTGATGTGGTGGCTTTAAGAATTTGCTGTCTTGCTCCTGATGTGCAAACCAGCCACTCTCATGCTGGTTCATGCTCTTTAGGGCTCATTCCCCATTCCAGAGTCACAACATATCTTCCTGTTTTAATATTACAGGATGCAAATGAATGTGAAGTTTCTCCTTGAATGACATCAAGTAGAGATCTACTTTTTAAAGACAAAATTGCCCCGGTGGGTAGCAAGTCTCCCAGTGTTATTTGCTGAATTCTTTTCTGTGGCCTGAGATGACACTCTCCTGGTTCCCGGGTGTTTGGAGAACACTTCCACAGAGTGGGTGGAACTGCTGCTCTCTGGTGCCACTTGATGAACTTTGAGGTTAGGCTGTTGAGCAGGTCTACTCAGGCTTCAGGCATCTTCCTGGATCCTTCCATCTGCTGCAAAATCCCACCCGTGCTTGTGTGTTTGCTTGTTCAAAGGTTCATCTCTGCTGTGTTGGGTTTTGTCTTGTTTTGCTCTGTTGGCTGAGACAAGATTCATAGGCTGGCCTCAGACTCACAGAAATCCTCCTGCCTCCACATCCTGAGAGCTGGGATTGCAGCTGTCAGCCATCACACTCAGCTCCTCCCAGGTCTTGCTTTGTGTGTTCATGTCTGTTTCGTGCTCTCCTGAACTAACCCCTTCTATCACTGTGAGATGTCCTCTCTGCACTCCGGGTAACTCCCTGCCCCGAAGCCTTCCTGCTCTGACACCGGCTCCAGCTGTCTAATGATTAGACTTTATGAAGTCTATCTTGGGAGTGCTTTGGGTCCTCACCTGTCTGTGTCTTTGCCTTCCCTGCAGATGGCTTAGCGATGAGTGCTTTCCCCCTCTTGATTGCTTAAGCCATTTACATTTCTCGTTCCCACAACAATTGCATTAATTTCTACTTATATTTCAGCATTTTAATTTTTGTGGCAATAAACAGTCGATTAGCTTTTAGAAATTTTAAAAGAGAAGTATCATGTGTTCCATGGTGGAGTGGCTGTCTCTACTGCTCACTTCCCTGTGTAGACCTCTAGCATGGGCACAGCATCTGCCCAGTGCTCTGTGCAGGTTGAAGCATGTAGCCCTTGTGGCAACATCAGCCAACACAACATGCTTTACGAAGAGGAAGTTGGGGACAAGGTGATAACAGGAGCTGCCTAGTCTGAGGCAGATCCAGGACTAGAATCTGTGTCTGGTTGCCCATTGGCCCATGCAACCAACCAGTAGCAAGTCCCAGGAGATGGGGAAAGACAGAAAGTATCCACAGCTATCCCCAGGCAGAATGATATGGCCTTACAGCAGGCCTGCTAGGGAAGAGGGCTGAGGCCTCTGTGACCTGGGGTGTCAGGGAGCTGTGAGAGGGAGCAGTTATTCAGGAAAACACAAACTGGATGGTAAAGGCAGTCAGAAAGAAAAGCCAGCGGGGATCCAAACCTAGGAGCTGGCAAGGCAAGAATGTTAGGTCAAAACCTGGTTTAGCCACAGAACACAGGGCCCCATTATGGAGGTCCTCTGGGCAGAAGAGAGACAGAAAAACACCCGGACTAGTGTGAGTGCAAAGGGAGTAGGCCAAGGACCTCAGCTGTCCTAGGCTAGACCAGCCTACTGGTTGTGAAGGCCTCTAAACAGGCTCCTCTCCTCAGGTTGCCTCTGGGCCCTTGGCTATCATCTGCAGGTTACTGCAGAGTAGGCTTGAGAACCCAGGGCAGGTAAGTGAAGATTCATTGGCCCAGTGTCCTCACCTATTTCCTCCCAGTTCTATGCCTCGACTTCTTGTTTTCCCCATAGGCTCCCTCTTCCTCCAGAGAGATGCTGTGTAGTCTCTATCGTAGAGAATACCTCCTCCCATTCCCCACAGCGCTGAACACAGAGAAACACAGAAAGGACATACCCAAAGGACAGCCTTCTGAGAAGGGACTGTGCCAGTGTGAGGCTCCTCACCCTCCTGCTGTCATCCCCCTCTGTCCACATGCTGACAGAGATGAGATCCACTCAGAGCCTGCACTTAGAGATATTGATAGAATCAATGAGGTTACCCAGGTTAGAACACACAAAAAGCAAACAGTAAACAAAGCCAAGAGTGCTTAAAGGAGGTGAGCTCACGTTTGTGCTTGATCTAGGAATGGCCCAGAAAGCCCTGCCAGACCGCAGCCTTGCACAGGCCAAAGCAACCTTACTCAGAAAATACTTTTGCAAGGGCGTCCACCCAGCCATGGCCTGCCCGAGTTTGGACGGGTGCCACCTTGTTATTGATCCTTGAACACTCCTGTTATGAGTCTCAGTGGAAGGGAGGGCTGTTTCAAAACAACTTCTGTGATCCTCCCTGTCTTGCCGTCAGAAATGTCCCCTTGTCTCTGTATCCTTGAATCTGCAGTGAGCTCCCTAGTCTCTGAAAATGTGCTTGCTACTCAGGGTGACAGGAATCGAGAAGGGCAGGTGTAGGTGACACACTAAGGCCCTTTCAAGTCTTACACCAGGTCAACCAGCATTGTGGTAATATTTTTAGGCACAAAGAGAAGATTCAATCTGAAGGTATGACCAAGACGTCAAGACACTACTCCCCTATATGACCAGGGACTGCTGCCATCTATGGGGCCTTTACTGAAGACTGGATTAAATCTAAAATCTGATTGGATGCAGGGCAAGAACTAGAAAAAAATGAATGCATAGCTTGTTGATAGGCATCCCAGACTCATTCATGTCAATGAGACAGACACGGAAGGCCTCTGTATGACCAGGAGACAGTGACATGGAAAGTAATGGGAAGGCCCCAAGATCAGGAAAGGGTTGGGGCTTTGAGTTACTCTGGGCTGGATAGTAGGTCTTACGTCAGAGATCCGGGCCCTCATGTGAGGACATAGTGTGAATGTGGTCGACCAGAAAGCTCCTCTTCGCTACTCAGAATAAAAAAAGAACTCACCTTGGGACTGACCTCAGGAACAGAAGCCTCTGTTGCTGAATGGCAGTGGAGAAGCAGCTTAGTGACCAGGACTTAAGGGAAAGGTTCCCTGCTTCCCAGCTGTCACCCATGATGGGCCTTGGTGGCACCACCCAGCCCTGCTCTCTACCAGGGCTTCTTATGAGTGGACCTGGCACCCATACCTGTCTGCTCACCATTGTTTTCTCCTTCAGTGCAGTGTATTCGCCTAAAACTTGTCCTCTGTCCTCACAGTGGCCCTGTCCTCCCCTGCCCTTGGCTTAGTATCTTCAGCCCAGGTTGTTCTAACCCCACTTGGCTCCCCACTAAAGCACAGTGGCTAAGCCCATGGCTGATTATGTCCCTCATTTGCACTTTGAACATCATCGGGTTGTTTTCCTGAGAACCCTAGCTGCCATCCACTTCCTGCAAGAAACAGCTGGCCCTTCAGAGCATTGTCATAAGATACCCACCCTATCACCAATGCCAACTGTTGGGCAATACAGCCTTTGGCTCTTGGTTCTCGTGCCCTCCCTCCTCGGCCCACACAAAACCTTCTGAGGCTGTCTTCTTACTTCTTGAGCACACCTTCTATCTCCCACCTCCAGCTCATCAAATGTAAGCCTTTTATCTCTCTCACCTCTCTGCCCAGACAGAAAGCTCCACACTGGATATCAGGAACATCTTCTTGGTGCTGGGTCACTGCCATGCACAACAGCCAGTTGGCAAGTACAGGGGGCGGGTCCCATGATGTACAGGCTGCAGACCAAGGTGGGGAGAGAATGCAGAGGAGGGAGAGAGGGTGCCAGGGCAGATGCTAAATCTGTCACCAACCTGCAGGTGTGAGGGCCCAGTCTGGGTGTTGGGAGACAAGATAGGTCTCTTTCCTGCCAGAACATCTTCATGGCGGCTCCAGTTCCAAAGGCGTGGGGTGACAGCTGGAGCTGCTGACCTCACTCAGTAAATTGAGCTCCACTGTAATCCATCTGCCTACCCAACATGCCAGCACCGGCTCAGATAGCTGCCAAGCTTGGTGAGGGGTGTGGGCGAACGCTGTTGTTTCTCCCATTTCCCGGCCTTCCTTGGAGCACACCTCTAGAGGCCAGGTCCAGAGATGTGAATGTACCCACTGCACACTGTGAGCAGGACGTTCAGCTACCTCTCAACCTGGCCAGCGTGAGCCAGCCATACCTGGGCAGCTTGGTGTCCCTACTTCCCACAGAGCCTTCTGCTCTCCAGATCCCATTTCTAAAGACAGCCTGAGCTGTTAGGGAACTCTACCACTCCCCATTTCCAAGGGCTGCCGCACTCCAACATGGCTCTCTTGGTGAAAGAGCTTCAGACCCTGAAGGCCAGCCAACCTATCCCCATTTGCAAAGAAACTGGTAGACTGTGAGGCTCACCCTTCTCTCCAGTTCCTCAGATATCTGGGTTTCAAGCCCTTTCTCTCTTGCTCTGCCTTCCTTGTTCCTGGGGCACTAAAGCAATTTCGAATGCCTGTGAGAAGAGCCACTCAGCTCTGCACAGCCAACCTTGAGCCCGCAGCAGGCTTCCTGCTTCACTGTGGGCTATAGGTTTTCAGGAGGGCTCCACCCACTCCTGACCACCCCGAGCCACCTGCTTTGACCTGTAGTTGGGAGTTGAGGATTTGGGGGTAGAGTAGGGCATGTAGTTGGGAGTTGAGGTTGCAGAAGCCATAAGCGTCCCATGGTAAGCTTTAGTGAGAGCCTAAGTTGTAGGCAGAGACCAGAGAGGGTCTAGGATCCCTGAGGCAGAGGATGGAGCTGGAGGCCAGATTGTGGGCTAGAAGTAGCTAGTGGAGGAGAATCCACGGAGAGTGATAAAAGGACTTTTCCATCCGGTGAGGCCCAGGACTAGTCCCTGTCTGGCTGCTGGGGGCCAGGACCCAGAGGCAGCTAGTCTCCATATGTCGTAGTGATGTTCCCAGCCTGACAGGTACAGACAGTGGGAACTGGTGTGCCTGGGAGTCTCCGAACGAACCAGAAACCAAGCAGATCTGCTGGGAATGCCTCACTCCAGGCTCCTGTCTCCCTCTGTGTCTCATGACTGTGAGTGAAGAATACCTCTGCTCCTGGGAAGGATACAGGACCCACCGCCAACCCAGTCAACTCTAATGGAAGGCTGGTAGTCACTCACCATGCTGGGTCAGGACTGATGGTCACTCAGGTCTGGGTTATGTACCAGACTGCGGCTGGATTATAGGTCACTGGGCTCCCATGGGTCATGCAGTGCTTTAGAAGTGGCCCTCCCTACCTTCTTCTGGGTATTTGAAGCTTCCTCTACTACCCCATTTTGCTCTCACTACAAAGCCATGCCTCTTCTCTCTGCCTGGAGCCGGGCCTCTCTGTACACTGAGGGGAAGCACAATTACACAGGTTTTATGGGGGCAGATTTTAAAGCCTTTACTCTGCCCATCCCCCCTGCTGTCCTCATGCCATACCTAAGATTCAAGGCAAGTGTCACTGGTCCACACAGTCTATGAGACACCAACAGACAGCTTGTGAGAGTAGGGGTACCCCTTTCTCAGAGTTCCAGTGTGATGGTCCCTAGGGAATACAGATTAAGTGCCAGGCTCTAGAGCAGCAGTTCTCAACCTGTGGGTCTTGACCCTTGTAGGGTCACATGTCAGATATTTACATTATGAATCGTAACAGTAGTAAAATTACTTATGAAAGAAGAAATTACAACGAAAGAATATGATTAAGGGTCACCACAACATGAAGAACTGTATTAAAGGGTCACAGCACTAGGAAGGCTGAGAACCACTGCTCTTGAGGGACGCTACTTGGGGTTAAGGGCACACATTTCAGTCAACTGGCCCCCAGTAGCCAGTCAACGTGTGGAACTTGACTCCACAGAGGGTGTGCAAGTCTCTTCTCCTGTTGTTAATTAGGACAGTTCATCCCATTGACAGCTGTGGGAGACACCATGTCAGGCTGAGCAGAGACCAGGGCAGGTTAGCCTTTCTCAGTCAGGGCTATTGACACAATGAGACAATGACATCACAGGTCTTATGATCGTCACGCCTGATCATGACAAAGGCTAACCTTCATTGTCCTCTTGGTTGCTTTAGAATCATCTGGAGGACATGCTTCTGGGTATGTCTGTGGGGTATCCCAGAGAGTTCTAAGGGGCATGGGAATACCTACACTTAGTGTGGATGGCATCATCTCGTGGGGGGAGGGAGACAGAGCAATCACCAGCCTTTCATCTCTCTCCTTCCTGACTACAGATACAACGTGACCTGCCACCTCACTCCCGCTACCCTGCCGTCCCCATTATGGCGGACTGCTCCCCTCAGACTGTAAGCCTAAATTACCCTCCCCCTCTTCAAGTTGCTTTTTTTCAGGTATCTTGTTATAGCAGTGAGGAAAGCGACCACCCTCACGTACGTCCTGTGAGGGAGGACAGTCGGGTAGCAAGCAGCCTTCACCGCCATGATTCATACAAATAGCAAAGTCATTCCTCACCCTCACCTGTGTGTCTGGACATTGGTCCCCAGGCAAAGCCACTGGCTATTGTAATTACATAGGGGTAGGAAACGGACTCTCGGAGTAAAGACTACAGGAGGACGGCAGAGGGAGTGACTCTTAGCATTGCTGTTTACCTTAGCACTGCCCTGAACTTTCCAGTGTCACCCCCCTCCTGCCAGTACCCTGACAGTGCAAAGTCCACCCTTCTAACAATCCCCTTCACTCAGTGGAACCTCGAGTCTGTCCTCGGAGTCCCCTATTGACTACCCTAGCCCGCATGTGGTTCACTGTCACTGTTCCCTGGGCCAGCCTGGCTTCCACCCAAAGGTCGCCAGCCATGTGATCATCTTTCCCACTGCTTGCTGTCTTTTTTCCCAGTACATACATGCTTTTCTTCTTTCCCACTCACCTGTGCCCATCTCCTGTCTGACGGCTCTTCTGTGTCTGGTGTCCCCTTTGAAACACCAGGTTCAACCATGTCTTATGGCGGTGAATCTCAAGGGGTCGTCTATCACCAGGTGGAGCTCAGGGGAAGAGGCCGAGAGGCTCAAGTCAGAGGTTTAATCTCCATCCTGTCTGACTCGGTGGTCTCTGACGTCATCGCAGATGACGTGGGGTTGGAGGAGAAGGTATAGCTGCCCACGGTCTTCCAGACACCATCTTACTTACCTTCCGACCTGCTTCAAGAGCTGCCAGCAGCAGGTCCCAAATAGGCAACAGTGAAATTCAGGAGTATTGTGCTGCCTGGCCTGACCCTGTTCTAGGATCAGGGATGGATAAGGACCCAATGGTGGCCAGAAAGGGTGTTTTGAGCATTGTAATAGATCAATGGTTCTCAACCTTCCTACTACTGTAACCCATTAATAAATACAACTCCTCATGTTGTGGTGAACCCAACCATAAAATTATTTTTGTTGCTACTTCCTAACTGTAATTTTGCTGCTATCATGAATCATTTTGTAAACATCTGTGTTTTCTGGTGGTCTTGGGCGACGGCCCCTGTGAGACGGTGGCTTGACCCACAAAGGAGTCACAACTTGCAGGTTGAGACCCGCTGCTGTAGATGATCTCCGCTGTGCATTTCCTGGGATAATCCTTACTGCTTTTCTCTCTTTCGTGATAGACTTGACCCTGACAGGAAACCATCGGCCAGTCTACCCTCTCAGCCTCTGAACTCACAGGTGAGAAAAGTTGCACTGCTCCATGTTCATCGTACATTTTCTTTTGAGGCCCTAGTGGAGCCTTAGAGGTGTTTCTTAGTGGGTAAGCGCTTGTTAATAGAACCACTTCGTCACATTGGTCTTTTCTCAATCGCCTCTATCGAAGTAGAACTCACTGTGACTCACTGTCCTCCATTTAAAGCATACAATCTGATGCTTTAGTGTATGTGTGGAGTTACTCAGCTGCTTCCCAGCCATTAGGTCGGAAACTCATGACCTTAGTTTCGAAAGAAATTAGAAAACAGAAATGAGTAAGGAAATATAGATTTGTTTACAATTTGACCAAACTGGGAAAGGAAGGAGAGCAGTTGTTTTCTCTCCGCTGTGCCTGCGACAGCCTTACAATATGTAGGAAAACTACAGAAGGAAGGTCAGGTGTGCTGCAGGGGAGTTTAAGGGGTGCCTCCTGGGAGGAGACAGCTGGATCTCTGGTTTTCTCTACCCTCAGCATAAAGGGCAAAATGTTCCCCCTCCTCTCTCTGATAGATTTACTTACTAAGTGGGGGGACTGCAGCGCATAGTGTGGTGCACACGTGAAGGTCACTTTTGAGAGTCGCTTCTCTCCCTCCACCATGTGGGCCCTAGAAATTGGACTCGGGTTGCCACACTTGGCGGACTGCTCCTTCACCTGCTGAGTCACGTCTCTGGTTTCACTCTTCCTAGAATTAGATTATCTCTCCTGCCCTTTCTGCCTCCAGCGCATTCTATCTCAGCACGAGATCTCAGCTGCACCTTCAGTATAACCATTTTTAGGACACTTTTGAACCCTGAAAAGAAACTCTGTGTCCATGGGTAGTGAGTGACTCAATTTTGGCCTCACTTCCCTGACCCATTTTAAGCAACCGCAGCCACTTGCCGGCTCTGCAGTGTGTGATCATCTGCGACTGGGCCTTCCACGTGACACACTGTTTTCAAGGTCGAAGCATCGCTGTGATTTGGATGAGGGGCTTACGAAACACCATTCGTTGAAGATTTGCTCCCTAGGATACTGTCAGGTGCTGTGGAAACTTTGGGGGTTCATTGTAGAGATCCTTAGGCCTTTAAGAAGACCCACATGAAGGACCGTTGCCCCTCTGCGGTATTTTAAATAAAAATGGCTGCCATGGGCCCATGGGGAGTGGAACTATCAGGAGGTGTGGCCTTGTTGGAGTAGGTGTGGCTTTGTTGGAGGAAGTGCGTCACTAGAGGATGGGCTTTGAGGTCTCGGAAGCTCAAACCAGTACTTTTCCTGCTGCCTACCAATCTGAACTCTCATCTCCTTCTCTAGCACCATGTCTGCCTGCACGCTTTGATGCTTACCGTCATGGTGATAACGGACTAAACTTCTGAAACTTTAGGCTAGTCCTTATTAAATGTTTTTTCTTTATAACAGTTGCCGTGCTGTGGTCATGGTGTCTCTTTACAGCAATAGAAACGCTAAGACAGCTGCCATTTGTGCCACCATCACCAGAGTCCCAAATGATCCAGTGCCTCAGTCCTTCAGAACCTTGATCCAAAATAAACCTTTCCTCTTTGCAAGTCAGTTGCCTCAAGTATTTTATCATAGCCATGGAAAGCTGACTAATGCAAGAACTCGTTAATCCTTCACTTTTTTTTTCTATATACACTGCATTTTCTTTACGTGTGAGTTGATTGGGTGTTTGGGTGGTTCTTCTCCTTCTTGCTGCCATCAGTGATGTTGCTATGAACTTTTGTGTGCCAGCATGACCTCATAAAAGATGTATTTACTTTATATTGTCTGTGCATGTGTGAGTGCCTGTATGTATGTACATGCACAAGGTGAATGCCTGGTACCCACAGAGACCAGAATAGCACATCAGTCCCCTGCACTTGGAGTTAGAGGTATCTGTGAGCTGTCCCGTGGGTACTTGGAACCAAACCTGTGCTCTCTGCAAGAGCAGCAAGTGCTCCTAACCACTGAACCATCTCTCCAGCTGGACATGTCATTTCTCTCTTGTGCACCTAGGAGTACAATTATCATGTCATGCATTGCATGCTACCATTCTGAGAAGCCTACCCACAGCACGTTGCAGATCCAACAGCCATGTGCAGGGGTTTCAGCATCCGGACATCCCTGCCAATGTTTCCTCTTTCTTTTCTCCTTCCTTACAGACATGTTCATCTTCCACATAGTCACGGTGCCCTGTTGTGGTTTGACTTGAATTTCTCTGCTGGCTCACTTTGCTGGCCACCATTTTGGCACTTGTATATCTATATTCCGTGGGGAAATGTCCATTAGACCCACTACCCACGTTCTACTTACTGTCTTTTTGTTACTAAACAGTGTGAGTTGTAGTCTATATTCGAAATCTAAACCTTGTACTAAGTTCTGAGTATTTTCTCTTTGTCTGCAGGTTGCCTTTTATTTTCTCAATGACAGTTTTCTAGCCAGACTAGATGACACATGCTGTCTTCTCAGCCACTTGGGAAGCTTGGGAGAAATTACAAGTTCAAGGCTAGGATAGACTACAAAGGGATGTCAAAGCCAACCTTAGCTCTCTCATAAGATCCTGTCTCAAGGTCCAAACTAAAAAGAGGGCTCGAGGGTGGCTCAGTGCTCCAGGACTTCCACAGTTTGCATGGGGCCCTGCGTTCAATCATCACTTCTCAAAAAATGTTTTTAGTTTAAGTCCAATTTTCTTTTATTATATGTGATCTTGGTACCTCAGGGAACCACGGTCTAGTCAAAAGTCATGTAAATTTGTGTTTTATTTTTATTTCTGAAAGTCTTGGTATCTACATTTTAAGCTTTGGTTTATTTTAAGTTCAGTTTTTATGTTCCATGAAACAAGGGTCTGATTTCTTTCTAATGTGACCATCCAGTTGTCTCCATGCACTGCTTAAAAACTGACCTGTTCTGTATTGAACTATCACAGGATCCTTTGTGGGAATGAGTCGATGACTTCTGAACTCTCAGTTCCTAGCTGGCCAGGTGAGTACACGACTCATGGGGTTGACATCGAGGAGGATATTTGGAAGCATGGAGGTTGTAGTGCGCAAGTAGACCTCGCCTTTAGAGGGGCTTCATCATTGCCTTCTGCCTCTCTAATAGGCTGGCCAAAATTACCAGTTTTATCTCCCTACTGTAAGTCAACAAACTGAACTGTAACCAGCAGCAGCAAACTGCCTTCCCCAGAAACATCTGCCCCAGTGATGAAAGAGTAAGGATTATAATCTGCCAAACAGACGCTCTTCCAGCAAGTTTTCTGGTCTATGACCTTGGGGTGTCCTTCCATTCATGAAAGCCCTCTTCAGTGTCTTTCAACCGTGCTCTGTATTATTCTGCATGTAAGTTTTATATGTAGTGAAAGTTAAGTCTTGTGCTTTTTTCGATAGAGTCAGAAGAGTGTATTCTTTCGGTTGTAAATGGGGATGCTGGGATAATCCTGCCTTCAGTTGGTTCTTCCCTCACGTGTAGAAATAGAATTGATTTTTTTTCTTCTATGTTGATCTTGTGTTCCGCAGCTTGCTCTGATATCAATTCTGGTAGCTCATTAGTCATTTCCATAGGATTCACTACATACCATGTTCTCCTTGAAATAGTGTTATATCAGCACTTTTTGAAGAAAATTAAATGTGACCCAAATTGCCGTGTTTTTTTTTTCTCCTAAAAGTTGACAGCTTATTATTTTCACAGATAGGAATAAAACACACTTTGTTGATAGTTTCATTATGTTTTAAAGGGAAAAATCACAGTGTGGTAAATTCTAAGGAGCTCGCATACCTGGACATATAGTATATACACTACTAATTAACTTCTGCTAATTACTGAGCATCCATTCCCACCTTTTCCTCTTTGAGAAGTTATATTTAGCTTAAAAAGAAAAGATTAGCCACTATTTCCAGAATATTCCTCCAGAGGAAAATGATGTTATACATGACAGAAACCTCCCAGAACACTCGATGCCAGAAATCGTAGGTGAGAGGGTTATTGGAGACAAGTCTCAGGAATAATTAAGGTTAAGTAGCCAAGCTCATGTTTCTGTCAGCCCAGAGGAATGGAATGTGGGGTTAAAACAAAATTCTGAAGAAATAAAAGGCAGCTGTGGTAGTTAGCTTTAATTGTCAAATTGACATGAAAATCACTTGGGAAGAGAATCTCACTGAGAGACTGTCTAGATCGGGTCGACCTGTGAGTATGTCTGTGGGGGATTGTCTTGATTTTGTTAATTGATTCGAGAAAACCAAGTCCACTGTGGGTGACACCATTCCCTAAGATTGGGTCCTGAATTCTCTAAGACTGGGGAAAGTGAACTGAGCACTAAACATGCATTCATTCTTCTTGCTTCCAACTATTGATGTGATGTGACCAGCTCTTTAACGTTCCTGCAGTTTTGACTTCTCTGTTATAAAGGACTATAACCTGGAATTGTGGGCTCAGATAAACCTTTATCCCCTAAGTGGATTTTGGTCAGAGTGCTTTACAGAGCAATAGAAATGAAAGCAGGGCACCAGCAAAGCAGTGATGTCCTCTGCATATTTGGACCACGTTGGGTGTATGTGCACTTGTATGTGCATTTGTATGTATGTGTCTGGGGTTGTGCAATCATGTTAGTTAATGAGCCATAACATAACCTCATAGTCTGAGTCTTAAAATGAATTTCAGTACTATAGAACATGTAACCAAATTGTCCCATTATTGTGGCATGTTCAAGCTCACCCACCTGTTGCTATGGAGTTGGGGTTGCCGTTCATCTGGCTGAGTTCTTTTGTTAGCATGAATCCTGGTGGTGCCGTTGGGCAACTAGTTGACCTAGCTTACACATTGTCATTCATACCCCACCCTGGCATCCACTAGAGGACTGCAGAGGTCCCTTGACAAAGGGACAGAGACTAACCAGAGGTGACTACAGACTGGGTCTGATCTATCTGGTCTGCCTAATGTGAAACTATTGTGAACAGAATTACACAATGAGAGATGTGTTATACTGCATATACAGAAAGAATCCTGCATATCACAGCACAATAAATAGAAAAAAGTTCAAATAAGCCAAACCCTCCATCAGCTGATGAACATTACACCCCCAAGAACTCTGGGCAATTGTCTTACCAATACAGAGCACTCAAGCTGAGTGTCACCCACAGGGTGGGGCTTTACACAAGCCAAGTACTTCTAGGGCAGACATTCACAGAAGCCCCTTCCCTCCTCCATTGCTGGGCCTTTCCAGACTCTCTACCTTGCTCTTCCTCCTGATTCTGCCTTGTCCCTGAGGGCTGGTCAAACGCTAAGCTCCTACCAAGTCTCCCCAGCCTCTATGCCTTGTGTTAGTGTTTCTATAGCTCTTCATCATCCAACACAACCGTTCTCCTCCTTTGCCACCTGCCTCTCTTCCTGGAAGAAAATCTGCCCTCAGGCAGTGGCTTGGAAGGCTTTGCTCACAGCTGTTTCTCTGAGCCTCCCCGGGAAGCCTAGAACGGTTTGAAAAGGGGATAGAGGACCCCAGTGCCTATCCAGTCACAATCAGAGGAGCAGGTGGCTCAGTCACAGAGGGATCCAGGGCCACTGTGGACTCGGGTTGGGAAGCTCAGCCTGTACGGTATTCACCTGCTCCAGCCTTTGTGTTTTCTCTTCACATTCACAGACGTCACCCCAAGCCATCGGGTCACTGAGAGGCCTCCTCACCTGGGTTCTATCTGTAGGATCAAGGACCATGAAGCAGTAGCACACCAATGCTTCTGATCCTTGAAATGAGGGCAAGGCCCAGCCATGTCAACCTTTTACAAATGTTCAGTGTCCGCAAGAACCCTGGAAGTTCCGAAGGGCAGAGAATCCATGAATCCTTGAATCCGTTGCTCTTGCTGTATTGTTGGGGGACAACAGTGGTGACTTTCATAAGGAACTGCATCACCAAGCTGGCACTGGGATTAGTGGCTGAGTCTGGATGCTTCCCTGAGATGAATTGTGTGTGTGTGTGTGTGTGTGTATCTGTGTGTGTGTGTGTGTCTGTGTGTCTGTGTGTCTGTGTGTGTGTCTGTGTGTCTGTGTGTCTGTGTGTGCAGTTGAGAGAACATTTGGAAAGTGGGGGAAGTCCTTCAGGACAAAAACATTTATCTTGGAAGTAAGATGACCATAAAACCATGGCCAAGAGGGACTTGGATATCATGCAAAAGACAATATGAATCTGCCTCAAATCATTCCCCCATGGAGATCTGGACTGGGGAGGCTGGGGAGCCCCAATGATCCTTGCCCTCACTGTCGTGTGGTCCTACAGAGTTGGAATTTTTGAATGGGACTTCTGTGAGGAGCAATCCTCTTGGTCATGTGGTCACAAAAGCAAAAGGCACCCTGCCTGTCAAGGGTCTTAAAACATGGCTCAGGGGAGTTCTGGTACACCATGCTCCACCCGCTGGTTTTCTTTGAAGCCTCGGAGTCCTAAGTAAGAAGCTGACCTCACCACTGTCATTGCTGTTGCTTGCAAATGCCCCCCTCCCAATTCTTCGGTTCCTTCTACCAGGCCGTAAGCTGGACCAGCAGCCCCTCAGTCAGGTGAAGCTCTGCAGATGCCTATCCCAGGCAAACATGTCCTGATTGAATCTCACAGCCCTGTTTTTACTTGCTAATGTTGTTTTTGATTTGTGGATCTTATTTGACCTTCAGATGAATTTAATAATGTCCTTACCAGGAGAACTTGGGAATGCAGCAGGGAGCTGCTCTATCTTGCCCCGGGCCATCCCAGGCTTCTTCAGCGGTTCTCTCTGTGAATCTGAGGATGTGTTTTCAATCAAAGCTGACTGCCTGAACTGCCAAGAGATGGATTCCAAGCTGATTTTCTTTTATTTTTCTAGATGCCACAGGCTGCCCTGCTGCTGGAGAGACAATCCAACTATTCAAGAGAACCCCAACATTCACGGTCACATTCAGGGCCCAGGGGCCCATGTTTTGCACTGTGTTCCTCCCAAGAACACACAAATAGCTGTGTTCCTGTGCCCAAGCCCTGGGTGCTAACAGCAGTGCTGGGCTTGTCTGTAGAGCGTCCCATGCACGCACACGTTCTACCGGGCTCCTCTTGCTGGCTCTATGAAGCTGTTGGACCGCCACATGATCCAGGTCTCAGGTGAATGTTCACCTGATCTATCTACGGTGTGTGACCCCAAGGGTTAGGAACCTGAGAGGTCAGGACTTGAGTTACCCCTAGGGTTTCTGGGTGACGTATCTTGTTTTCCACATGGGTGAACAATGAGTTAGGGAAGGCTCAGCCAGGTGAGTCACAGCCATAAACGCCAGGGCCAGGACCACGCAGGGTTCTTTCCAGCTTGCAAGTGCCTTCCCAAGATGTTAAGACACACATAGTTAAAGAGGAGTGTTGGGGGAAAAAAGTCCCATTATTACATGAACAAGTTTGAGAACTGACTAGAGATTTGACAACATGAAGCAATGAATGTGTCGTAGAACCTAGGATGGTGAAGTCATGTGTGGTAAAGAGAGGCCCATCTGGAACAATGTGTCCCTGGCCCTGACCTGCCTGGGCAGGGCACATGGATGGCCCAGGTGAAGCTCCACAGACCAGAAGAGAGCAGGAAGGCTGAGAGCTGGGAAGACAGACAGACAGTCCTATCCACATGAGCTGAGACTGAGTGACTACTTCACGGGGTTTCTGAGGGCAAAGTGAGCATGGGCTGGGAAAATCAAGCTTGTCATGGCATAGCTGTAGTGTATGTATGCTCCCTAGGTATGCTTAGGAGAAATGAACAGAAGCATGCCCACTGGCTCTGCCTGTGAGGTCACCCTGGCTGAAAGGTCTAGTGGGCAGGTCTGTGGAGCCAAACGTTGAATGAGGAGGACCACACTGCACTTCCTGTCTTTTAAAGCTTGAGTCCAGGTGTGAGTCTAAGTGAATGCACCTCTACCTGTTTGAGGACATACCAACCAACCAGGTCTTTCTCAGCAGGCTGAAACCCTGCCCAATCCGGGGCTCGGAGAGAGTCACCTGACTCTTAAGGAGCTGCAGGCAGACCCACAGCACAGGAAGCCACCATAGTACCTGTCCACATCTGAGTCTCTATGCCACTTCCATGGGGTCAGGGAATAACCCAGGCTCTGTAATGGGAACCTTGGTAAACACCGGGCCTCTGAACCTCCCTGTAGAAAGGGACCATGGAGATGTAGAGACAGACCCTCTCCTTCATGGTAGCAACAGAGTGTTCCTTGAGGACAGTCCTACCACAGCCCAGGGTCCCATGTGCAGGCGATGGGTTCTGTAGCTCAGTGCAATGTGTCCTTCCAGAACTTCCCACCCAGAGGCAGGACTCCCCATCTTGTCATGGAGTCTCTCAGGGTATTTCTTGTTTCTTCCTCTAGCTGTAAAAATTGCTCTCGGGGTACCCCCAAGATGTCAGAGAGATGAAAGTGACAAGGACATGGATGGGCCCTAACTACACCCTAATCATGGAGAGAAGGACCATTAGCTGTTCCCCATCTTCTGCTGCCAGGCAGAACCATGGCCACTCCAACCCTCTAATCCTAGGTCTTTGGTGCAAGACCTCCGACCTCTTTCAGTGTCTCCTGACCAGGGCACCCAGGGGCTTCTGTCCAACCTTGCTGTTGGCCTGGCTGCTTACCCCCTTGGGGGTGTGTGTGTGTGTGTGTGTGTGTGTGTGTGTGTGTGTGTATGTGTGTGTGTGTGTGCAAGAGGAGCCCAGTAGAACACACACATGCACGCCCATGCATGCATATTCTCATTGAGGAACTCTCGTGGGCTACCATCTGCAGTCCTGCAAGTGACCCACAACTCCCCTGACTTCCCATGCCTGCTGAACCCCACCTCGGTTGGCACGCGGCTACTGGTTTAGGTTCTCTCCACTCTTGGCTGCTTCTTTTCGCCACACTGGGTTTGAGTCTTGTATCTACTGCTCTCCTCACCAGTTGCTTCTGATAGGAGTCTGAGAGGGCTGCAGGGGTGTGCTGGGGGCTGGGATCCCACTCCCCCATGTAGTGTGGTTCCTCTTGCATCACCCCAGCCATTCTTCTGAGACTAAGGTATGCTGAAGCTGCAGCCCCGAGGATCCAAGAACTGGGCTTAGACAGAGTGTCCTCCCAGGACCCAGGCGGGCACCTGCAGGTGTTTGCCTGTAGGGACTGGGAACCTTTGAGAGGTTCACCTTATTGATGTCTTCCCACTCACCTGGAGGAGTGTTCTGGAGTCTGTGCCCTGTCAGAGGCCCTGACTCTTTCCCTCGTGGGTGGGCCGTGGGCAGAGGCAGACGTGGAATGCTGGGGCGGCCTCGGCTGAGGTTGGGGATTCTTTCCTAACCATCCAGGGAACCTCTCCAGCTACACAGCTCTGTTTTCTGGATCTAGGCACTTCTGTCATCCCTCCTGCCAAGTGCGTGGGCACCTCAGGCCTACTTCTCACTGCCAATAGAAGTAGGACAGGTGGGAACAAGAGGAGAGGTGTCAGGAGGTCCATGAACTGATGTGCTATGAACTCCCGGGCCCCTGACATCTTTCCTCTGTCCCCACCTGTTGCAGCATGAGTTCAGAATCCAAGGGACTGTCACTGCTTGGCCAAGGCTCCTGATGTCTAAAACCAGGCAGCCTGGGCCTGGCTAAGGGATGAAATTGGGGCTCCTGAGAGGGTAGGCAGCCTTCTTGCAGAGGTGTCTTTGTGGGGGCATCCACAGGACCCGATGGACTAGAGCTGAATAGTGAGTAGCGAAGGGTAAGAAGCTAGACAGTGGAATGCTGGACAGCGGGTTATGGTCTATCCTACAGCTCCCAGCCACAGGACTATTTCCTGACTGCAGTCTCTGATGCAGGCTCCTGCACATCCCCAGGTGAGGACTGGATGAGTAACTGCCCACTGCCAGGGTCCTAGATAGGGTCATCTGCCTGCATCTGGGTTAGGTCTTTCTGTATCTGGATGGGATCACCTGCTCACGTTGGGACAGGGTTGTATGCATGGCTTCTGAATGGGACCCCCTGGATATATTTATATCATATCTGGGCGGTACTCCCTGCCTGAGTTCTGGTGGGGTCATCTGCTTTCACCTGGTTAGGGCTACTTCCTGTCCTTGAGTTGGACTGATTCTGTTATCTGCCCAAGCTGGGTGTCCCCCACCAGCTTTGAGATGCGGTAGGCACACAGAGAGTGCCTGTTATGTGCCAGGGGTTTGCAGCCCTAGGAGACCCTGAGCAAGCCAAGCCTGCAGCTGGCAAATCGACCCTCTCTGCCAGAGAATGGAGAAGGAGAATTACTCCCGAGGCAGCCACCTCTTCCAATAAATAAAACATGCCTTGTAAGGACACTACAGAGAATGTGGAATCACTAGCCGGGGATGGAGGCGCCATTTTCCAGATCAGTCTAAGTGTAAGCAGCTGGAAATCCCCACGGCCCTGCAAGCCCTCCCTACTCATCAGGGCGGTGTAGGACCAAGGTCCATGATCACCGCAGTGAGCACACAGCCTGCTGTGTGACCCCAGGGAAGTCAGAGAGCTGCAGTAGTCAGTCAGCATGCTGTAGTCTCCTAGAACTGGCTTGCTGCATGGATTCCCACCAGGCAGCAACAATAGGATGGTCTGAGGTTGGGTCTCTGTGGGAGCCTTGGAGCCCTAAATGTGCCCTCTATGACTATCCGTAGAATGTCTCTTTGATGAGGTACATCCAAGCAACACTTTTTTTTTTATTCCACAAGGATCGCGGGAGACAGTTGAAGTCCTGAAGCTGTTCCCACAGCTCTCTGGTGCCATAGTGGAAGTGGCGTGGGTGTGGAAGGTCCCACGTTTCCACTCTTGGAATCCGTGGCATTCGCTCCTTAGCCCCATTTGATTTGATGCTCCGCCTTGTGGTCGTATCTGAGAATTGCATCTGCCCACCAAGTGGTTCCTAACCTAGCCCTGCTGGCTGCCTCCCTCACTCCCCATGATTCTGCTCAGCAGTCACAAGCTGACCTTCGGAGCCTCCTCAGTGCCTAGAGGATGCCATAGTTTGAATCCAGAGAATGGTCATCTTCTTGCTCCAAAAGCTGGATGTGAGCGTCGTGCAAGCACCCCAACTCCGCTCCAGCTACTTTTAGCAAAATGGCAGGAAATGGAGACTTGGCTTTCCAGGTAAGGATTTCCCAGCAATCTTCTCTCCAGGCCAATGCGTGCACCCCTCTCCTGGTCTGGCAGGACATTTGGAGACCGGGGGCAGCGCACTATCAACACAGTTGCACATTGGTGGATGCCCTACCATGCCCTCTCAGGGACTATTCTGGCTCCTTACTCTCTCTAGATGTTCCCAGCACATCTGTGGGCTGGTGCACTAGGACAGGAAGCCTGTGCCCTACCCTGGTTTCCTTTCCCAGCCCCTGAGAGCATTCAGGAATGGGCAGCAAGGGTGAGGTGGATGATGCAGGGGTGAGGCTTTTCTACATGGGGAAAGAGCCTCTGTTTCCCTGTGCTTGGGGTCTGTCTTCAGCCCTACTAGGCCCCACCCGATGTCCTCTCAGGTTCCGTACATTCGCAGTGGCTAAGGTCACTCCACCCCATGCTACCAGCAAGGCCCTGCCTGCCACTGGGAGAGCTGAGGGGACCAGCAACTGCTCAGTGTACCATGACTCCTGAGGGCTCACCTGCCCACACCATGACCCTGGTGGCCGTTCTCTCAGCCATCTTGAGGGTCATCTGGGTCATGCGGGTAACCAGCTCTGTGTATTCTGCTCTAGTCTCTCCTGATAGGAGGCTCAGCCACCTCACTTGATAGAGGAGCTACCAGAAGCGTAGGGGAGGTGGGAGCTCCTACACAGAGGCTATTCAGGAGCCATGCCAAGCCCAGCAGAAATACAGGCGTACAGCGACACTGTCGTGCATGCAGATATATGTACAAATGCGCATTCTTACACACACATATCACCACACTAGCTGCACACTCACGTTACTACACACACACATACACACATTCACACACACTCAAACACACACTAACACTTACCCACATACACACACACTCATACACACTCACACTTACCCACAGACCCACATACACACATACACATACACATAACATGCACACACTCATAAACACACTCATATACACCCACACTCTCATTCACATACACACACTACACACACTCACACACACACACACACACACACTCACACACACACACACACCCCCACTCACACACACACACACCCACACACACACACACACACACACACACACACACACACACACACACACACACACACACACACACACACACACACACACACACACACACACACACACACACACTCACACACACACACACACACACACACACACACTCACACACACATACACTCACACACACACATACACACACACTCACACACATACTCACACACTCACATTCACACACACACACACACACACACACACACACACACACACACGGCTATATATGCTATCCACTCACACACTTGAGTGTATTCAGCCCACATCTTCTAAGAACAAACAGCCATCTCCAGGAACAGCTCAGATTAAATCCATATTTAGGAGAATTTCCTGAAGAAAACATAATCAACAAAGATGCAGTTCCACCCCAGGGAGACAGCGCTTACCTCGTTATGTGGAGCAATTTAGCGCCTCGCTGACTAGCGCTTTCTGTTGCAGAATATAATATTTGCTTTCCCTTCGCATCAGCAAAAGGCCCATTAAAGTTATTTCCCGAAACAAAAAACCATCTGTCCCCTAAAGGTGGATTTAAGATAAGATACTGCCTGAGGCACAGGGCTCCGGTACCCAGGCTGGCTGAGTCTGATCTCTCTATGTGTGCTCCCACCAATGAGGGGCCCCAAAGCAAGGACAGCAGCTTCCTCATCTTGTCCACTGCCCAAGAGCTGAGGCTCCTGTGGGGAAACGGGTATAAATACTAATGGAATACATGGTCTTTAAGATAATTGCCACAACAACTTCTATCTGAAACCCCGAACTAGGAAGCAGGCAAGAAACCAACACAGAGAGAAAATAATTTCCAATTAACAGTCTTAAAGATATTATCAATGTAGCAGCTATTATGAAAAAATTACTATCCTGGGATGGCAGGTAACTCTATTCATAAAAGGCACAACATAAGCAGGACAACCTGAGTTCAATCCCTAAACCCCATGGGAAAAGCTGGGCATGATGGCGCAGGCTTGCAAGCCTAGCTCAGAGATAGGGCATCCTCTGAACTCACTGGCCAGCCACCTTATCCTGGTCCGAGTGAGAGATGCTCCTTTAAAATAAGACAGATGGATCTTAGGAAACAGCATTCAAAGTTGACCTGTGACTACACACTCACATGCGTGTACATCTGCACGTGCCTACACACACACACACACACACACACACACACACACACACTATTCTCATACTCATGTGAAGCCCCTTAACAAATGGTTTTCTTATAAAATCCCATGTTCATTTATCCATACTCCAGAGTTCTGCCAAGAAAACCGAACAAGAATGTTCTAGAAGCCATATCCCAAGAATCCAAATACTGCACAAGTTCATTTACCCCATCAATGGAGGATATTTGGACACTCTGGTATATTCATATACCATCAAGTGAGGACAAATGAACCCCCAGTGATTATCCATAAACTATCAATGGAGGACAAATGAACTCCTGTGGTATATCCATATACTGTCAGTGGAAGACATCCCTGTGGTATATCCATATACTGTCAGTGGAGGACAGATGAACTCCCTGTGATATATCCATATACTGTCAGTGGAGGACAGATGAACTCCCTGTGGTATATCCATATACTGTCAGTGGAGGACAGATGAACTCCCTGTGGTACATCCATATACTGTCAGTGGAGGACAGATGAACTCCCTGTGGTACATCCATATACTGTCAGTGGAGGACAGATGAACTCCCTGTGGTATATCCATATACTGTCAGTGGAGGACAGATGAACTCCCTGTGGTATATCCATATACTGTCAGTGGAGGACAGATGAACTCCCTGTGGTATATCCATGTACCATCAGTGGAGGACAGATAATATCAATGGTGTTCCATACACTGGAAAAACCACTTGGTACAGCTCATTCCATCTGAGAATGTGTGATTGTCACATGCTAACAAGAAGCTTGAGAACAAGAGACAAACAATGAGGGAAGCTATCAGACTAATGTCAGTATCAAGGTTTGACTGGGATGGGGCCTGAGAGAAGTACTGGGGTTAGGGATGTGACCTGACTCTTTATAGGCTTGGCGTTAGTGAATAATGGATCTGTGGACTTACTGAAGCACATACTTCACAAAGCAGCAAATGCTGTACTCAGAGGGAGAGTTACAGCTGTGAGCACTGGGTCCACAAAGAATGACCAGTTCAGCAGCCCAACTTCACATCTCAAAGACTAGAAAGGCAGGGGAGGAATTCAGCTGAAAACTAGCAGAAATGGGAAGATGCCACGGTACAACAGGAAGTGACAGGTGACAGAGAGCATGCTGAAGCCTGCCTCCCAAGGAGACCAGCAGGCTTCTGATTACAGTGCTTTAGTGGGGAGAAAATTTAGCCACCCCACGGAATGTAGAGTATGCATGAACCCCCACAACTGACTGTTGCTGCCGAACTTCAGTCGATGAGAATCACTGGTGGCATTTGGGAAGAAAGATATTGGTGACTGAATCCAAAAGGCATATCAAAAGATGGATTAGTGAACGTTAATAGATACAGGTTCAAGGGCTCATGGGTAATGAAACAAGTGAGCAAGACATGAAGAATTGGATGCTTGGATACTGGTTGTGCATTGTGCCCAAGGTTTCTGAATGTTTGAGAACTTGTCCTAAAATACTTGAAGAAATGACTGTCAATAGCTCAAGGCCATTCCTAGCAACCTATAGTAGTTAGAGAGCATGTGCTCTGCAAGGGTGTGGTCATGTGGTCTTGCTTGTTTGATATCCGTGTTTGCACACCTCCCTCAAGCCTATGCAGCCACGACTCTACTGCTGGAGTCACCTCCCCAGCTCTTAAAGTCACGGTGATCTGTGGAGAAGTGTGGTGGTGGTATACGTATGTGTGAGTGTGATTGCATGGGGGTGTGAGTGTGTGGGAAGTGTGCAGAGGTCCACGCGAGGTGTCTTCCTCCATTGCTGTCCATCTGGGTTCTGAGACATCTCCACCTGAGACAGGAGCTCTTGTATTCACTCAGACAGACTAGGCAGCGAATCCTGGGGACCCTCCTGTCTTCCACCACCCCTGTGCTGGGATTAGCAGTTCCTCCAACCCAGTCCAGGTCCGAACCATGGCATCCAGCTTGTTACATAGGTGCTGGAGACTGAACTTGGGGCTCCAGGTTTATGACATCAGCACTTTGCTGACTCAGCCATCTCCTCCACCCCTAAAAGTAGTTGTGATTTTTAATGTCAGCTAAGGCAAAAGCTAAAAGTGGATGATGAAGCTGGCTAGGTCTAGACAGATACTGAGTTTCCCTTGCTTTCAAACATCCCACAGTTTGCCTCCCTGACTACCAGGAAAGGAGCTTCTGTGTTGTACCCATAAGGCTGTGAAGTGGGTCTTTGTGACGAGGCGTGCTGCCATGCTCTCAAGTGGAGTCTTGGCAGAAGATTGATAATGCAAGGCTTAAGCAAGGCACAGAGAATAGAGCAGGGCAAGGGAATGGAGGAGGAACTAATGCTTCAAGCCAGCCAGACAACAGGAAAAGAAGATATGAAGAATGGGGGAGTCAGGCCTCTCAGAAAATGAATACTACCCCCAGCCATGACCTCTGACCTTGAGGATGATGTGCACCCAGGATCCTCTCCTTGCTGTGATGCTGATGGGGGAATTAAGGCCCTGAGTGGAGTGTGGATGGAGCCCAACCAAGTGCCTCTTGCTACACCCCTTGATGGCCACTTATTTTGCTTTGAGTGTTTGTCCTATTTCATAGTGATAAGGGACTTGGTCTACCAGTAAATTTGTTTACTATCCAGTCCATCACAGACGAGCCATTGAGCTCCTTGTGGAAGGAGCGGATCTGGGGTGAGTAGGAGCGACTCTGTTCTTACGAAGGCTGATTCTGGAAGAGTCTCTACCTACTGGCATGCATGGGGTCTACCATTCTAGACCCTCAGCCTCCAGCTTCCTGGAGTAATGCTGACAGAGGACCCCCTCTTCTGAACACCTCAGGGTTGAAGGGTTTTTAAAGGGGTGGAAACATTCTCTGGGACACACAAAGAAATAAAGACCAATCCCAGCCAGACTACTGAGGGAAGAACAGCAAACGTCAACTCCAAGTTGGAACTGATGAGTTCTGCACTCTGACCACAGAGCAGGAGATGGAGACAAAAGTGGGAGGACACTAGCTGTTCTGGGCACATCTCCATGCCTTCTTACTCAGAATCAGGTCAAGGGGCTGAGACCAGGCTTAGGAGCAGCAAGCTAGCCCGTGTTTTGGGCACTGGGAAGCACATTATCTCTTAGCCAGGACACTCAGTAAGTCCTCTATGCTGGCACATCCTTAAGCTTGGCTGGGTGGGTACAGGTATCTGTCTGGTTTGCTGAGAGGTGATGAATCTGTACTCCACAGAGAAGCTCACGTAAAAGAGCAGGTGTCAGCCAGATTTCCTGACACAGCACAGGTGATTGAATCTGGAAGTCAGGTTAGGACCAGCTGCCTACCAATTAATGGGGAGAAACCCGTAGAGTTTGCTCCCAGTTCATCAGACGCCTGGTAGCTCAGGAGAGGACCCAATATTATTATTCTTAAAGTTTTAATTTGGTAGCTCACTGTCCTGACCATGACACCCATGAAGGGGAAGGCTATATTACTTTGTCCCTTCCTCTCTGGAAGTTTCCAATGCCTCCGCCTTAGTTCCTAGGAATGTTTCCTGGGTGTGCACCCGATGATGACCTATTATATAGCCTGACACAAACAGGAGCAAGTGTGCCAGCCAAGCACTTTTTGGGAGTTCTAGAAAGAGTTCTTTCTCTGGTCCATTGTCCCAGGTACTTACTCCACAGAGAATGCAGTCACCTGTGTTCCTAGGCCTGGCCTTATGGAAGGAACCGAAGGTGGTTCAAAGGCTTCAGGATGCCCATGCATCCTTTGGATCAAATCCAGCATCCTTTGTGCGCTGCGTGTTCCAGCTGGCAGGGACACAAATTCTCCATGCATTCCTGAATCTTCACCTCTCACTGTCTTGTATCTGCAGCATCAATAAGGGCTGTGTTTTGCAGACCTAATGACCAAGGGCCCATCACCTTGCACATGTCATGGATGATGCAGAGCTCTGTGGGAAGGGCCCAGGGGAGCGGTCTGCCGTGTCCTGCAGGTCACAGAGCCCGCCGAGCCTATGTTGGAGTAGCCATCCATCACGGTGATCTCATCCCCACTCAATACAGCATGCATTTATTCCTTTTCCTCTTTTAAGACGCCTCAAGGGATGGGTGGCTAATAACAGAGGTTTATTCCAGACCAAGTAGGCAGTGGGGGTAGACAGAGATCCAATGCTTGTCAGGGACCACCATAGTGCTGCCCTGTGCTCTGAACAGCAGCTCCTCCCTGGAACATCAGCCCAGCAGCTCTTCCTCAGCCTCAGGGTACCTTCTCCAGCTGCCCAGTCTAACCAGATATTACTCATTGCTGTCCGTGAAGTCCTCTATCTGTCCCCTCTCAGTCCCCTGCCACTATGCCGATACAGGCATAATTTACTGTGTACCCACACTCATGCATAGTCAACCCTGAAAGTGAGCCAAACAATTCAGGTGCTGAGCAGTGGGCCCAACATTTAACATGTGTCGTCTTAAGGTCCCTGGCAACTTCCCCATTTCATAGCTGAGAAATGTTAGTATCAGAGAAATCACAAGGTAGAGTTCCAAGCCTAAATATTTTGTTTGAGCCATTCTGTTATTAGTTGTAGTATGAGAGGAGGTTGGACCTTTAGAAGTCAGCCCATCCAGCTGTCATAGTTAGGGTTTTACTGCTATGAACAGACGCCATGACCAAGACAACTCTTATAAGGATGACATTTAATTGGGGCTGGCTTAGAGGTTCAGAGGTTCAGTCCATTATCATCAAGGCAGGAGCATGGCAGCATCCAGGCAGGCATGGTGCAGGAGGAGCTGAGAGTTCTACATCTTCATCTGAAGGTTGCTAGTGGAATACTCGCTTCCAGACGGCTAGAATGAGAGTTTTAAGCCCACACCCACCATGATACACCTACTGCAACAAGGCCACACCTCCTAATAGTGACACTCTGTAGGCCAAGCATATGCAAACCATCACACCAGACAAAAGAGTATTGGCCTTATGGAGTTAGGGCATGCCTCGTGGGTCAGAAACAATGACCCTCCAACCCTGGTTCATGCATCCCATTGGTCTTCCCAAGCTCAGCTTTTTATTGGTGTGTGTCCTTCTATCCAGAGTATCCATGAGTCTCCTGTTAGGTCTCAGTTTACCAGAGGAAGAAGCCTCCTCAGATTACTGCTACTACTATTCCTCAGACAAAAGCTCCATAGGATTCTGTACCTCAATTAGTGCACATGGTACACTACACAGTTATATCTGTCTCCACAGTAGAATGGGAGCTCATGGCCGTTAATGTCATTGTATTCAAATCAGGCAATTGTAAGGGCTTGGCAAATGATTGATGGATAGATGGATGGATGGATGGATAGATAAATGGATGGACAGATTGTGGATGGTTGGATGAAGAGATGAATGCTTGGATGAGTGGATGGATATAAGTATGCATAGATAGGTGAATGTGTGGGTGCATAAATGTATGGACGATCAGTGCTTCGAATGGACTGTAGCGAAGTAGATGAGTGGGAAGATAGATGAATGAATACATGAAGGTTTAGATAATTGAATGGAAGGATGCATAGGTTTGGGATGGATGGATGTATGGGTAGATAATTGATAGATGGATGGATGGGTGGTGCTTAGATAAGTAAAGGCCAAAAGGACAGCTAGAGGGTTGGATAAGAAGATAAGAGGATAGGTGCTGAATGCCATAAGTCAATGGATAGGTAGACAGGTAGGTTGGTAGACGGATAGATGATGGCTGGATGATAGATGGATGCATGAGCGGAAGAACAGAAGAATGAGAAGGTGGATAAATGGATGATGGTGCTTAATGAATAGATGTCAGAGGGATGGATACACAGGTGGATGAATGAAGGCATTATGTATGAATGTCTGGATGAGTGAATGAATAGAGAGATGGATGGGTGGATGGATGACTGTCAGGGTGAATGGATGGATAGTGGGTGGAGAGATGGAGGGTGGATGGAAAAGTGGTTGGGAAGATAGATGGATGGGTATTTGGATGATAAGTTCTTAGACGAGTGGATGGCAGATGGGAGGAGGAATGGGGGATGATGGATGAATGATGGATAAATGAGTACTTAAAGGAATGGATAAATGCATGGTGGATAGATGGGAAGAAGGATGGACAGATGGACATATGGATGGGCAGATGAGTAGATAGAAGAGTGGATGGAAGGGTATATGATGGGCATGCTCAAGTGTTTATTACTACCCCACTCCCTTCTCAAAGATGTGGTATTAGTGGCTTTAAAAATAGGAGAAGGGACATAATGGAAGGAGTGTGGGTGGCATCTAGGAGCTAGAGAAGGAAGAAAGAGTGCTGTCCCTTAGGACTTGGTGAAGAAGCACAGCTCTGTCAACGCCTCTATTATGTTTCTAACCGGAAGTTATGAATAAGTGAGTGGGTTAATTTTTAAAACCTTAGTTGATCCTTTGTGTCATACCATGCACTCTAGTCCCACTCACCTTCCCATCCCCTCCTATCTACCCTTTGCCCTTGCAGCCTCCCACCCAAAATAAAACACACAACAACAACAACAACAACAACAACAACAAGAAGCATAGAAAACATCTCATCATGGATGCCGTAGTGTGTTACAGTGTGTCTCACAGTATCCCTCTGTTCACATATCTTCACTTGCAAATGTTCATTGCAGTGAGGTGGCTCAAGACCTCTGGCTTCTGTGACACCAAGATTGTACCCTCATGAGGAATACTCCTGGTTATCCTATTGTTGCCTTTTGTCTTGGAGATCCTGCAGCTTTGGAACAGCATGACTGGCCCTTTCACACATCCTAACCATTCACAGATGATATGATATAGATTTGGGGGGTTGGCCAACTCAGAGCCCTGGATCTGGGCCTGGGTGGTAGCTGAGCTGGTCAGCTGACTCACTCTCCCTCATCTATACCACCAGGGCACTGCTCTGGCTAGGCCACACCCACCCAATGCTGCCATTGGTCAGAGGCAGGGTCAGCTCTTCTACACTTGTCACCTCAGGCTGGGTCACCTGTACCCACGCCTCTAGAGCCAGCTCCACAGTGCTACCAAGTCAAGGCACAGGGCCACTCTCCCGAATGCTGCAGCCTATGAGGGGCTGGGCCAGCTCCCCTGCTCTCACACCTTCAAGCCTGGCTCACCAGTACCAGCTCCACTGTGTTGCCCAGGCAAGGTGTAGGGCCCACTCTCCCAAGTGCTACACCCAGTGAAGGGACAGGAATAGCTCTCCTGCTTTTATGATCTCAAGGAGAGTTCTATTGACTGCCTGCGTGTGTATGTTCTTTTAAGTCTCTAAATTTATAACAATTGTACCAAGGACTTTGATATTTAACAAAGTAGGACAATGTGCTTGAGGATTATCTCTGTATAGTCGGGAAGGTCAGGCCCATTCTCCCAGAGTTATGTAGAGTGATAACTCCCATCATCAAGCTGGGACTTCAAATCAGACCCATGTCCTCATGTGAAAGCCTTGCTCTTAGATAGATCTGTTCACTTTCCAAAGCATCTCTAAATGTCCACAGTCCACAATGACACATGACCTTTCTATGATGTGACCATGTTCCTGCCAGCAGGCGTGTCCTTCTTCACATCCTGGGCACAGGCTCTGTGAGCCTCACCCAGGACCAGGCCACCAACCAAGATCTAGACACCATCGGGGCCGCACTACCTTCAAGGGTTCGATGGAGGATCTGTCCTTTTTTCCTTTGGCCTCTGGTGGCTCTAGGCTTCCTTAACTCACGGCTGTATCATCCCTGGCTCTCTTTGTCTCTATGGTCACGTGCTATTCATGTACATCTCCCCCACTTCCTCTCAGCCTCTTCTGTAAGCCTCTATGTGAGTTTTCTGTGGCTACCGTAACAGTACCGTTAGAAATGTCCTTCCTGTTACAGAGACCTCTGAGGGTCCCCAATCAAGGCGTGGGCAGGGCTGGGTCCATCAGATGCCATTAGAAAGACCTGGCTTGATCTCCCTCAGATGTTGGTCACTGGCAGTGCTTGGACTCCCCCTCCTCCAGTCCCACCCCTCCTCGCTATGGCACCTTCACAACTTCTGCCTTCATTTTCTGGTATCACATGGCTGCCTCTGCATTTAACTTCCCTGCTTTAAAAAAAAAAAAAGTCTTTCCAATTGGATCAGGGCCCACCTGATGACCTCATTCTCACTTTCCTTTCCTGAAACCACCCCGTTCCCAAAGATGGGATGTCAATGTATTTTAGGGGGCATGATTCAGCCTAGGCAACGCTTCCTCTTCCCTTCCTTAAATGTCATTGCGTTACTGAATATCGTGACCCCCGCCAAGGAATCCCAGGGCCCCCTTCATCTTAAGCACATCTTTATAGGTCACCCTCACAGGGTCTAGAGATCGGGGTGTGGACAGATCTTTCTTGGGGCCACTATTCGATGCATGTGTGCCGGGTCGGTGGGGAGCACATTTGTTAGGTTCAGCCATGGCTTTATCATAGCTGGAGGGACCTCTGCTTTCTAATTTAGGTCAAATATAGACCGTTTCTCACTATTTTCTTCAGTGTGATTTTCAGTAATAGCTTTGTCCATTTTTTTTTTTTTACTGGATTCTCTCTTTTGGAAAGCTGATTCGTGGCTGCCTCAAAAGACAAAAAGAGAGAGAGAGAGAGAGAGAGAGAGAGAGAGAGAGAGAGAGAGAGAGAGAAGAAAAAAACACAATGGATAAAAAGTATGAAAGATTTGCAAAGGGCCCCCATAGGAACCTGGTGCTCCCTTCCCTACAGGGACCTGCTGCTCCCCACAGGGTCCTGGCACCCCCCACATGGAACAGGAGCCCCACCCCCCACAGGATTAGCATCTGCAATGACAAGCAGGCATTTTTAGGAGCAGTGAACTGCTGCTTGTGCCCATCCCTCTCCCCACCAATAGGGAGTGGATGCTGTCAAGGAAACCAGTCTGTGGGGTCATTCATGCCCAAGTGATCAGCAAGTTTATGGTCCTGCATTAACACAACAGCTCATCTGATAACACTGCACCAAACAGTTTGGCCTAGGTTGACTGAACACAGCGATGTTGTGTCACCCCTGGGACCTAGGAAGAGCCTGACATTGTAACCTCATCAAGGTTAGGAGTCAGAGTCACCTGCTTTCGGGAGATTCCATAGGGACCTATGTCTGAGCCAGGCCAGGTCCATCCTGTTGTTAAGCCAATGGCTTCTACCAGGATGGCCTGAGCGTGGCCAGGGTATCTTTTCCAGAGAAACACATCTAGGGGGTAAGTCTGTCCTATGTACGCAGTCACTGACATTGCACGTTTCCCTACCATGAAGATGCTGGGAGGCATATGAAGTGGTCCAGCACAGCACAAGCCATCGGCTATGGGATGTGGCCAAGAGCCAGGAGATGGGACCCAACATTTTCCTACATAGCCAAAGCCAAGCCAAGAGCCACAGAACTCAGTGATGTACCCTAGAGCCGAGGGCCCTGGACCTGCAGCACGGCGCCTTTCAAACCCTGCCTAGCACCTGAGCATGTGGTGTCGGGAGTGTCCACCTGGCCTGCCCAGTCCACGGGCTTGGCGGCTTCAGCTCTGGAGTCACGGGGAACTGGGCACGTTTCCTTGGGTCTTCGTAGAAACCCAATTGTTTCATCCCCCACTCTCCCAGAATATCCTAAGAACTCTCCAGGCAAAACCACACTCCTGTCCATAGGGCAAATAAAACTGAAACAGCTGCTATATTTAACGGAAAACACATCCTGTTGCCATGACAACCTGTGTTCTAAAATTAGAAACGCCTCACACAGTGGGGTAGCTGCCATAAAGGGAAACTGCTCAAAAAATGCCTTTCCATCCATCGATCCTCTGCAGGGGAACTTGCTGCCCCAGCCTGGCCCACCCACACTGCCACCATCATCCTGGGACTGATGCAGTCAGTCTCCTCAGTCTGGAGTGGATGCAATCCTTCCCTGGTTTCCTCCAATTGGGCCTACACTCAGGCTGGGGGTTCTGTCCAGTGAGTGTGGGTTCTCCTTCACTAGGAGGCACCTGACCATTCCATGCTGGATGCTCCTGGGGATACAGGCACACCCTCCTGGGGAGCATGGGGAGGGCCTCTAGTGGGAAAGCAAACCAGGAGTCCAGAGCAAAGAGCCAGCTACACCCCAGGGACCCAGGTCATCCCTTCTTGCCTCCAAACGATGAGGGTTTTGCCAGTGTTTCACAGGGTTCAGCCTACAGCAAGTTTTCACCTCTCAGAGCTCAGCCCCCTAGCCTCAGCACCCTGGCCTGACCACTGCACACCACCCAGGAAACTAGGATGTTAGGTATTTGGTGGGGTGGGGGTGGTGGTCGCTCCCTACCAGAGAGCTTTGGCAAGTATGTGCACTTACCACACATCAGGACCCCTTTCTCCTCCCAGATCCCGGGACTATTTTGCAGACCTATTCCTTGGGGTCCCCTGGACTTGTCCCTGCCCTCTGACCATAAGCCATCTCCCTCCTATCTCCCCCTCCCTGCTTCCCACCGGTGGATGCTTCTAAGTGAGCCACTGAGAAGTCCATGCACCCCTTAATTTCCATGGAGTTCTGAATGAAGGGGGAGTGAGATGAGATACTCCCGCTTGCTGTAATCCTGTCGTCTTCTTCATTTTTCTCTGTGCTGGTCCATAATTATTGACAAACACAAGAGTGTATGGTCACCCAGTCACTGCCCTGAATGTCTTGTGGTCTCTGACACCCTTGGCCGGCTCTTTGTCATTTCTTCCCAAGCCCTGGAGATGCTGCTTAGTCCTCCATCCACAGCTGCGTCCCCAGTGGCATAGCACCGGAACCCAGCAGGACAGCACCCTGGAGGCACACATGACCACGAATGTCTTGAGGAAGAGCATCTGTGGTCACTTACCGGAAACCCTCGGGAGATGCTGCCTATTAACCTGGGCCTTCAGGAAATCTCCAGGATGTCCCTCTCCTCTCAGAAGTTAGGTAAGAGGTAAACGATCACAGGGTGGGGGAAACGCTTCAGGAGTGTAACGGCCAATAAGCTGCCCAGGGTGATCTGGAGACACACAGCTTTCATGAGTTGTTTATGCTGGGATGAGATTTTTAATGACACAGGCCTCCAAGAGTCACCCAGGCTCCTGTAAGTGATACGGTAAACTCACTGGTGTGACAAACTGGACCCTAACAGAATCCTTTCTTTGCAGTTGGTGCCCCATCTTTCTAGGTGAATAGACACTCCTTTACGTCCCCACCCTGGGGTGGGGGTGGGAGTGAGGATTCCCGCCACAGACCTGCTGCCACTGGGTCTCTTCTGTGGCCGACACAGTGCGGTGTAGTGTGTTCAGCCTTTCAGCTGTGAAGGCTCTAGAGATTCTCAGTGTACGGCGACCACGACTGGAGCTGTTCCCAGGCTCACCCCAGGTACTTGGTGAGAATACACTCTGTGTCTTTAGAAAAACAAACAAACAAAACAAAACACCTAGGAGCAGGAATGCTGGCCCAGACCTCCACGCTGCTAGCTATCAGCAATTGTCAAGCTGCCCCTGTGGTGGCTCCAATATCTTATGCTTCTCCAAGACCTGTTCCTGGAAGTGCTGCTGCCTGCACCCCCAGCTGAGCACCACTGAGAGATGCGGTGAGCTTGCTTGCTGTGAGAAGGGGCCTGAGCCTGAATCAAAGAATAATACTGCCACCCCTCACCCCCCACCCCTACCCACACCCCACCCCTACCCTCACCCCACCCCCTCCTCCTCCTGCCCTCCCCACCCCTCATCCCATTCCCATCCCCACCCCACCCTCACCCCCCCCCCACCCCCCTACCCTCACCCCCCACCCCTGTCCCCCTCCCTGCCCTCCCACCCCTCATCCCCATTCCCATCCCCTCCCCACCCCTGCCTCCCTCAGAGGCCATCTCTTTGGGTCCAAAGTGCCAGGTGAGGATTCTGAGGTCTATGGTTTTCAGGGTCTTCCCCAGTACACACAGCATACACACAGAGGCTGGCGTCATGGCCAGAGGTCACCCACAAAAGCAGCTGAAAGGGATTATTTCAGTTCATAGTTTGAGGGTTCAATCTTACGGCAGGGAAGGGACAATGGCAGAAGCCTGAGGCAGTCGGTCACATCACAGCAGCTGTCAGGGAGCAGAGGGATAGACACCAAGGCTAGGCCTGGTTTCTCCTTTTGAGTCAGTGCTGGGACCCAAGAGATGGTGCCACCCACATCCAGAGTGGGACTTCCTTGCTGGTTAACTTTTCAGGGATGCACCGACGGGTATGTTTCCAAGATGATTCTAAATCATTTCAAGTTAGCAATAGAGATTAGCCATCACAGACTAGAGGCAAACTTGAGGAAAAGAACCTGCTTGAGGTTTGAGACCTGAGGGAAAGTGGTTGCTAAGCAAGCATGAGGACCCGAACTCAGATCCCCAACACAAAGCCAGGCATGGTGGCTGTAATCCCAGCCCTGCGGGGAGGGTGTAGGGGCTGAGCACAGAGACCGGTGTTCCCTTGGAGCTTAACAGCTATACAGATAACCAAATCTGGCTCCAAGTTAGGTGAGAGACCCTGGTTCAAAGCACACAGTGGAGAGCAATAGAGGAAGGAACCCAGAATGGGCATCCACACAATTGCATGAACACATGGGGGGGGGGCACACCCACACAATGGCATGAGTCCATGTGTGTGGGCACACCCACATGCCTGTCTACATGCCCACACATCTCCAACAGGCTTGGTCCCACCTAACAAGAGTCCCTGTGAGAACTTGCCCAGCATTACCCACGAGAAGTCTCTACAGCACGCAGCCGAGGGAGGCAGGGTCAGAGAACCTCAACCTAAGAGAACGTACCCACTCCCATGCCAGCGGATCCATGAAGCCCTGGGACACATCAAGCTCACATCTGAAAGACACATGGTAGGGCTATTCCTGAACATAACAACAGCTCTAACTTTGTATTGGCAGTGCCAGTAGCAAGTTGATGCCAAGTTATGATGAACTTTCCTAAGTAACAATTTTTTTTAAAAAGTTGATTCGGTCACACTGGAGATGGAATTATCACTCTATTTTCTTTACAGGAAGGATGGTATGCAATTATATGAAGAAACCATGAAAACTGCAGACAGAACAGCGAAGAGACTTGACAGGTAGGGAGTGACCAATGATTGGTGGTGCCAGCCTGGTCTCTGATGCTTGTGGTACTTGTGGGTCTTCAAAGTACAGTGATTGGTTGAGACTTCTTATTCCAAAGTTGTATTTACAAATTTCCTTTTGTCTTAGCCTGGTTCTCAAAGGTGCATGACCCTACTTGTGTGTGGAGTTCTGTAAGTCTGGGGCCGTGTGTGTGTGTGTGTGTGTGTGTGTGTGTGTGTGTGTGTGTGTGTGTATGTGTGTGGTGTTGTGTGTGTATGTGAGTGTATGGGTGTGTGTGTGTGTGTGTTTGTGTGTGTTTGTGTGTTTGTGCTCATGTGTGTGTGTGTGTGTGTAGTTTGCAGCTTCTCTGACTGACAGTGGGGGTGTGGTATAGAGGAAGCTGTGAGGGTCCAGTACAGCCTTGTGCTCCGTGTTTTTGGGATGAAGGCCTCTCTGAACAGGAAGGAGCTGTCTTAGGCAGTGAGGATCTCCTTTGGGGAGCCAAGTCTGCTTTTGGAGCCCCACAACTTCTGCTTCACGACCTCTATCACCTTTAAAAGAGGTTGTTTTCTTGGGTATATGCCTGTCTGTGTATATGTGTTTAGGGGTAGTGCCTGTGTTAAGGAGCATTTGGAGGTCAGAGGTCAATGTCAATCATCCTTCTTCAGTCTTGGGGACATATTCTCTCATTGGACCTAGATACCAGCCATTTAGCTAGACTATCTGGACACAGTGATTTCTCCAGCACTGGGGTTACCGTCACACAACACACAGGTGCCAGAGATCCAAGCTCAGGGCTTCGTGCTTGTGTGGCAAACACAATACCAGTCGAGCCGTCTCCCCTCCCGCCCCAGCACCCTCTTGTGTTCTGGTGTCACTGTTGCTCATCTAGACACGCCTGGAGGAAAGGCGTGTGCTACCCTGGGGTCCATGTGATAAAACTCCGTAAGAGTGACAGGGGACCCCGGAGCTCAGCCAGCTCCTTCCTGAGCAGGGGCTTGACTTTTCAATGCACTTGAACAAGGGTCTGGCTGGGTTGCCCTGGTCTGAGCACAGACCACCAGATGTGGCTTTTCATAAGGTCACATCCAGAATGCAAGGCCACCAGGCAGTGGCTCTATACCAAAGCTGCCTTTGGTGGGTTAATGTCACTAGTCTGACGCTCGGCTGGCCTTTTGGCGTTCGTTGCATTTCCTGCCTGCCGTTGACCTTGATGGGGTTGCAGGCAGCACCATCATCTTCCTGGCTCACTAAGCCTGCATAGCATGCACCCTAGTTTGTCGGTGCTAAGAATAACGAGGACACCCACTTAGCTCACAGATGTGCAATTTTGGAAGAGCTGGGATGACTATACTGTCTGAGCCCTACACACTGGCAGTGTGAGGAAGAGGGCTATGTGAGGCAAAGGGAAGTCTGAGGTCCAGAGGGCCGTGTGGGGCAGAGGACAGTCAGGTCCAGAGGGCGGTGGGAGGCAGTACACTATGTGACACGGTGGCCCTTACGTTGCAGGTACTAAGAGTCTGATTCCCTCACAGATGGGGGAAAAACGCTTTCTCAGTGTCCTGCCCAGTGGGCATGCGCTCAGGTAATCAGTACTTCCTGGTTCATAAACAGATGCTTACACTTAATGAGGGATTTGCATGAGGGGAAACATCCCAGACGTGGGCCTCACTGCTCTCGTTCTTTCCTTCACCACTGCTAGCAGCAACTGAGGGAGGAAGGGCACATTCCCTTCACAGTTGAGAAGATTCGGCTCTTTGTGGCAGGACAGGCACGTCTGTGGGTCTGGCCCATGCTTGTGGGGGTGGAACCTCCCTCACACCTGGGTAGACTAAGGAGAAGGAGGGAGAGAACCAAAAAGGACAGGAGTTCTATAACTCCTGAAACCCATCACCCAGTGGTCGGCTTCCTGCAGCTACACTCCACCCCCTGAGGTTTCCACAGCCTCCCAAAACAGTTCCACTGTACGGGTACCTAATAATACAAATGAGCCCACGGGGAACATTTCACGGTCAAACCGTAATACTCTGCTCCAAGCCCCCATGGGCTTGTGGCTGTCTAATTATGCACAGTGCATCCTGGTGAATCCCAAAAGTCTCCAGAGCCTTTAACACCCCCAACGCCTTTCAAAAGCCCAAACGTCTTTTCTGAGACTCAAAGCAATCCCTTAGCAGCGAGCCTCTGGAAAATCAAAATGCACGTTACACACCTTGCATATCCAGTGGCATGAAGTAAATATTTCCATTTCAAAGGGGAAGGTTGGGAGGGGGTGTAATAGGGGAAGGACAGGCTGGAGCAAGACAGGAACTCGGTAGAGAAAATGCCACCCCCTGAGGCTGCACGTGCAGCATCTGGAGCTCATGAGGCACTGTCTGTGCACTCATGGGCTTGCCTAGGGCCCTCCTCTGTTGCCTATGGGGCACGTGTCTTTGCTTGTAGGTTTTCTAGGCAAGCAAACCATGTTTAAGGCATCTCTAATATCCCAGGGTCTCCCCTGCAACTCAAGGCTTTACAGCTTCACACACAGTTCGTCAGGGAGCTCCTTACAGGGTTGCTGCACATTGCCTGCTGTCAGGAGCTTTCTGGAGCCATGATACGTGCTTCCTTCTTGTGTCTTGTATGATGCCTGTGAAGAAAGTACCATGTACATGATGCCAGATCTGATGAAAGTTTGAGGAGATCTCCTTAAGTCCATGGCTACAGTGGCCTCTGTGTGTTTTCTTGGCAGAGCCTGGAAAAACTCTTCACAAGAAGTCATTTTCCCACGGGTTACCCTGAATGTTCTGACTTTTCTATTCTGTTTTCTAATAGATTTTCATTTGCATAGCCTAAAGCCCTTTCCATGGGGAGGGGCCTGCCTTCAAGCACCTTACCTACTGTCCCAGTGCAAAGTCGGGTTTTGCTTAATTGTGTCATCTCTTAAACGGTTATAGGTGTTTTCTTTGTCCTCACTGCCTCCTCCAAAAACTTAAAACTCTTTACTCTCCTTTCTTTGCCAAATAACACATTTCTTTTTTTAATTCTAATTTTCTTGTATAGTTTATGTATTTACATTTCAAATGTTATTCTCTTTCCCCTCTCTCCCATCCCTCCTCCCCCTCCCCCTGCTTCTATAAGGATGCTCCCACTCCCCGCCTACCCACACTGCCATTCCCCTACACTGGGGAAAAGAACCTTCACAAGACAAAACAAAGGGCTTCTCCTCCTGTGGATGCCAGACAATGCCATCCTCTGCTACATACGCGGCTGGAGCCATAGGTCCCTCCATGTGTACTCTTTGGTTGGTGGTTTAGTCCCTGGGAGCTGTGATGGGGTCTGGTTGGTTGATATTGTTCTTCCTATGGGGTTGCAAACCCCTTCAGCTCCTTCAGTCCTTTCTCTAACTCCTCCATTGGGGTCCCTGTGCTCAGTTCAATGGTTGGCTACAAGCATCCTCCTCTGTATTCGTCAGACTCTGGCAGAGCCATATCAGGCTCCTATCAGCAAGCACTTCTTGTCATCAGCAATAGTGACTGGGTTTGGTGACTGCATATGGGATGGATCCCCAGTTGGACACATTTCTTAAAACATATTTCTGCCCTACATTCTCTTTTGAATTTTTACTGCCAACCTCACTAAATGCACTGAGCACTAACTGTGCCACCGCCAGAATATTTTGCTGTTTGTAATTTTCTCTCCCCCAAACAAATCACCTCTTTTGATGTCCTCAAATTTGTAGACCATGAACAGAACACAGCTAGATGCTTTGCCAGAATGACATGAATGATTTAGCCCAGTTCCCAGTAGAGGCTGCTCCCTTCTGAGACCTCATGACCCCAGCCTTCACTGCCTGCCAGTGTCTCAGCATTATGGTCGGGACTCCCACCAGAAAAGCCCGTTCAGCTCTTGAAGCCCTGGGTCTTCTCTAGCATACAACACTTCCGCTTGTTCTTGCAGACCAGCCAGAAGGCCTAAGAATATAAGGCCTAAGAACAGGTCAAGTCTATTGCCTACATGGCCCAACAACCCAGGGACATAGTGTTACCACCGCGGTTAATTGTCACTGTGATGAAACACCTAAAGGAAGCAACGGACTAGGAAGAATTTATTTTGTTTCGGATTACTGGTGGGTATGCAGACCCTCGTGGTAGGGAAAGGGGTTTCTGTGTGAGTGGTCCATGACTGTGGTGGGGGGAGAGGGCAGTGAGAGAAAGACACTGGGTCAGAAGTGGGGACCCCTTCAGAAGGAATCCCTCAGACCCAATCCTAAGTGACTCACTTCCTCCTGCTAAGCCCCACCTCCTAAACATTCCACAGCCTCCCCAACAGCTCCTCCAGCTGGGAACTCGTGAGCCTGAGGAAAGCAGTGGGGACATTTCAAACTGAAACTGGAGCAGAAAGGCAGACACTGCTCTGAGCTCTTCTGTACCAAGGCATCTGCAGCTGTTATCCCAGAGAACTCACATCTGGAGGGGCACACACAGAGAGCCCCGTTCATCAGAGTCCCCCCTGCAGCAACAGCCAAGCCCCAGGGCCTAGTTAACTGCAGGCTTAAAATGGAACAGGAGCTCCTCCAATTATATTACCCATAAAAATACAGTTTCCAAAAATAGCTGACTACTTTTGTACCTGTAGAGCCAGGCTGATGTGACTCTGTGTGCCTTTGTGCTGTCGAAGGGATCTGACAGTCATCAGCTGCTGGTCCTGGTCTCCTTTACTGTGGAGGCATCAGGCCAGCACTCTCCTGAGTAATCAGAGATACAAAACTCTGGGGATACAGAAGGGGAAGGTATGGGTCCCAACTCCTCCCCACCACGCTGTGGGAAGGTCAATTTCTCGGCCCAAGGGAGGACAACTGGAGTGAACCAGAAGAGGGGATCAGATTGCATTACAGATGGTTATGAGCCACCACGTGGTTGCTGAGATTTGAACTCAGGACCCCTGGAAGAGCAGCCTATGCTCTGAACCGCTGAGCCATCTCTCCAGTCCCTGGACTCAATCCTTTCATGAGTGTGGTTCATTCCCACTAGCTGCCTCCTTGAGGTTCCCACAGGGTCAGGTGGCTCTGGTGGAGGGTGAGACTCATTCTTGAGTTGAATTCTTACAGAGTGCACAAGGAGAGCACTAGGAGATGTTTACAGAGAAAGTCAGAGCTGTCTGGTGGGAGGAGCACATTGTCATCTGGTGGCTGTTCACAGGCATGGAAGCCACAGAAGGGAGTGGGGTGCCTCCGGGAACCTCACAACTCGACTTGAGGCTGTGCCTTTTGAACTAGGAGTTTAGCATTAACAGATCTGGGTAGGGGAGCATGGGGCACCCCAAAACCAGCCTGAGCTCTGGCTTGGGCAAGAAGGAGAGAGGAAGGCAGATTTCGGGACAGAAATTTTAGTGCACGGCCAAGCTCTTGTCAGTGTCCGTGTTCTCAGCTGCAGGTGGAGGGCACCGATCCCCCACCATCCCTTCCACCTCACGTGCCTCAGAGGCTTAGCATTCTCCTGAGTTCAAATCCAGCAGAGACAGGATCTGCTCAGGGATTGTCAACCCAAGAAGAGATACTGTGTTCTGCTCCCTTCCCGAGCTGAAGACACCTGCTTGTAGGAGATAGGTAAGATGGGGCAGCCACAAGCTGCTGGCCTCAGAAGTGGAGTAACTGTGATGAAGAGGCATTGGTGGACAGCTAAAAATCCCTCCCCAAAGGCCTGAGGGGACTCATCTGAATGAGGAACGAGGTCCCATTTGGAGTAGAAGCCATGTTAATAGACTCTAAACTCAGATTCCCAGAAAGAGTCCCAAAGGAGAGCTGTCTGTGTATTTTCTCAGCCACGCTGACATGGATATCTTGCTGTCTCCTTGTAACAAGCATGTGGCTCCTAGGTCCTGTGACTGTCACATAAAAAGCTTACAGGGAAGAACTGAGCGTATGTGGGTCACGCATCGCTCTACAGCTGAAGCATCCCAGGTCTATGATGTAATGATGGGATTCAACCACACCACGTCTTCCTGAGAGTCTGCTCCTCTTCCAGCCTCGGCTGACACAGAGCCTCTTTCAACCACGAGTCTTGAGGCCACAGTGCTTCCTCAATGGGAGGGGTTGTTTCTCTATGGTAGACAACTTCAAGCTCAGCTCAGTTTAAATATCCCAGGAAAATTCCGAGATGTGGGACACACAGTGAGCCATGTAGTCAGGACAGAGGCCCGGAAACACAATTCAGGCTACCTTTACAAGTCACCGCTGACAGGAGTGTCTCAAAAGTCACTTTAGTGGGGCAAAGACACCGCCAACCAATCTTGAGAGGGACCTATATGAGGTAAGACAGTACAGCCACCATCAGTGCTAGGGGGAGGATGGCATGTCCTGGGAAAGGTAAGGAGGCCAGCAGAGCCAATCCGAGACCAACAGGACCTTGTAGCTGGAAACACTTGCTGTATGGCCAGCTCAGCTTCTAGCTGGTGGAGGACCCTCTCCAGCCAGCACTGGCACAGTCACCACATCCCCTTTCTCCTGTAGCAGGAACACCTCTTCTTCAACACATCCTTGTTTCTAGAAGACTTCATCAATCACCTCTGCCGAGCTTTCAGTTGTCTTGTTTCATGGATGCTCAACCTCCCACCCCTGTTCATCCTGAAGCCACAGACAGCCCCCTCTCCTGGTTTGTTTCTGTTGTTGTGATAAACACTGTAACCAAAAGCAACTTGGGGAGGAAGAGGCTTGTGGCAGTTGTAGTTCATCATGAAGGGAAGTCAGGGGAGGAACCTAAGGCAGGAACCAAAGCAGAGATCAGGGAGGCACTACCCAAAGTGGGTGGGGCCTTTCCACATCAATCATCAATCAAGAAAATGCCCCCCAAAGGTTTGCATATAGGCCAGTCTGATGGCGGCATTCTGCCCGCTGTGGTTCCCTCTAGATTGTGACTCTAGATTGTGTCAAGTTGACAAGATCCTCAGCAGTTTATCCACACACCTGAAGCTGGGAGGTCCTGGAGTGACTTCTGCTCAGTGGGGCCATGCAAACCCCACCTCCTTGTGTTGCTTCAATGGCAGCTTGTTACAGCAGTCTTCAAGAGGGAGGAGATTTAGAGGAAAGAAGCCAAGCAATCTCCTGCAAAACAGAAGGGGAATGGGACACTCCAGTGCTCTGCCATTTCTAATGAGCGAATCACAACAGTTTATTTAATGAATTATCTAGCAACGGTTTTAAGTTTGCAACGGACCGTTCAGGACAAGAAGCATCGAAAAGCTTCCAGCTGATGAAGATTTCCATGTGGTCTGAACTGGTAGACTGGAGAGATGGTCTGGATCTGCACCATTTGTCACAGGGCTCTCTGAAATCCCAGATCCGTGAAAACCAGAAGACACAGTCTCCTGTGGATGCTCCAGCGTGTGCTTAAAGAAATGGGTTGACCAGTTAGGGAGATGCCGCCATCAGTAAAGTGCTGGCCTTGCAAGCAGAAGGAGTTCAATCCCCTGTGCTCATGATAAAATGCTGTTTGTGGAGGCTGGAGAGACGGCTTAGGGGAGGCAGAATGGGGACCTGGACTCAGTTTCCCACACCCATGTGGCGGCTTCTAACTATTTGTAATTCCAGTTTGAGGGGACCTAACTCCTTCACTCTGGTGTCTTTGGGTACTGCATACACATGGTACACAGACATTCATGCAGACAAAATACTCACACATATAAGAGTAAGTAAGTAAGTAAGTAAGTAAGTAAGTAAGTAAGTAAGAAAGTGTGTGCTGGGTACATCAGGGCACGCATGTAATCTCAGTTCTGAGGAGGAAGAGAAAGGCAGATCTCTGGGCTCATTAGCCAACCAATATCTCTCAGTTGGCAAGCCCCAGAGCACTCAGGGATCTTTTCTCTAAGGAGTGCATGATATTCCAGAGGATGAAATTCCTGAGTTTGTCCACTGGCTTCCATATGCACTGGAACATACACACACACACACCACCACACACACACACACACACACACACACACACACACACACACACACACACCACCACCACCACCACCACCACCACCACCACCACCACCACCACCACACACCACCACCACCACACACCACCACCACCACCACCACCACCACCACCACCAGAGAGAGAGAGAGAGAGAGAGAGAGAGAGAGAGAGAGAGAGAGAGAGAGAGAGAGAGACTTGTCATTGGTAAACAAGAGCCAACAATCATATTGGTACATGTAGTTGCGAGAGGCACATTGGCCTGCCCTCTGGAAGGTGTGTGTTTTCATTTACCTCAGTTTGTTCTCCCAAGCCACTTTGCTCACTACAACTCTCAGCCTTCATGGGCATGCAACAGAAGGGAGCAGAGAAGCCAGGCATGGTGGCTCCCTTAGCAAAAGGATTCCAAGAACAGCAGAACAGTAGAGGGGCCAGCTTTGGACCATTCGGTCGGCATCCTTAGATACAGCCAGTCCTGCTGAAGTCCTGTTTTTAATATTTAATCATGGCTTCAGGGCAAATCTTTGAGCATAGGGGATCTGATGATGGCATGAGTATGGTTCAGACTTTAAAGGGAGGTCCACAGGGGACAAGGCAGCAATTCTGCAGGGACACTGTGGAAGGGTACACAGCATAGTGGCAACACTCCTGATGAATCTGGAAGCCCAAGGATGATAACTTGGCTGATCACCAAGTGAATAAAACTCGGAATCTTGTGAACAAGATTATGTGGTGTTATATGAGAGAGGTTAGAGTCATCAAAACTTAAAATAAGACACACACACACACGTATGTATGCATGTGTGTGCATAAATACATATATGTGGGGGCTTCTAGAGAAATAGGAGAGAGGGTGAGAGAGATTTTGATGGATTGGCTCCCATGGTCACTGAGGCTGAGTAGCTCCACAGCCTGCTAGAAGCAGGAGCTAGCCTGTGGCCTGTAGGGTGAGCTCTCTGAGGAGGGAGGTCTGAGAACAGGGTGGGCAATATCCTTCCCTTTCAAGAGCAGAGACAGTGAGCTGAGCTGTCCTGTCCAGGCTATGAGTGATGACAAGGAAGCAATTTCAACATCCTTTTGTGTTTGGTTGAGGCCGGCTAACGTCCCTAGGAAGTTCTGTCTACACCCAAATGCCCATCACCTGGGGACACACTGTCCCATACACCCAGGAACCAGAAGTCTGGGCATAGCCAGGTGGATACACAGAATACAACACACACACACACACACACACACACACACACACAGAGAGAGAGAGAGAGAGAGAGAGAGAGAGAGAGAGAGAGAGAGAGAGGTGGAACCACATACATCTGTGATCAAGTTATGTTGAAGGCAAGCATACGTACCACAGCAGTAGTGTTTCCCTTTCTCGCCTGTCATAAGTTTAATCTTATGAACATCTGAGTTCTGGAAAGCAACCCAAATGTCCTATCATGCTATTGACAGCACATTATAACAACATTTTGAAATCTTTACTCAGAGTGTTAACTAAATGGTGCATTGAAGAACTTAGCTTTGAAGACTTCAGCTAATGCAAGGATGAGAAACAAAGCCAGAAGAAGTCCTGTGTAGACCACGCAGGTAATAAAGAACCAGGGACTCTGGCTCCAGGAAGCAGTCACTGCTGCTCAAGTTCCCCAGCCCACAGAAGTCCTAACAGCAGAGCCCTGGTTACTTTTATAATTCCAAATACTGGGAAGAAACCAACTCAGGAAGAAAATGGAAAAGATGTAATTCCTCCCAAATAGGAAAGTGCCCTAGAAACTCCAAACTCCTGGGGGAATATGTTACTTAAGCTTCCTTTGTAAGTTTTTCCCCCACAGGAAAGAAAATTGGATTTGTGGCTGATTCGAGTATCAGAGTTAGCAAGTGACATTTTAAAGTAACTATGGTTAATGTGTTAAGTAGGGAAAATATAGAAAATAGAATCTAAAGAATTTCAAAAGACAAAAAAATCTCTAGAAGTCATGTAGACCTCCGAGAGCTAAAAACCACAATATCTGAATCTAAGAAATTCACTCGGTGGATTTAAGAATAAACAGCAAACCATGGCACAAGAATTTGTAATCTGAGAGAGGAGAGGGGAGGGGGAGGGGCAGGGGAAGGAGGGAGCAAAGGAGGGAGAGGGAGAGGGAAAGAGAGATGAAGAGAGGGGAGAGGGAGGGAGATGGGGGAGGGAGGAGGGGAGAGGCATAGAGGGAGAGGAGAGGGAGGTAAAGAGAGGAGGGAAAGAGAGAGAGAGAGAGAGAGAGAGAGAGAGAGAGAGAGAGAGAGACAGTCAGAGTGCTGGGTAATATCTGTGTCCTCAAGGCCATGACAGATGCTTTGAAGAAAGAGGTTGGAGACTCTGCCAACCTCAAAGTCTATGTGAAGAAAAAAAAAATAGGCAAATCCAGAAAGGCGTAGGAAGATGGCTCAGTGAGTCAAGGTGAATGCTGCCCAACCTGATAGCTTGCGTTTGATCCCCAGGACCCACAGAAAGGAGGAGAGAACTGAGAGCTAAAATGTGTCCTCTGACCTCTGCACATATGCTGTGGTGCACCTTCGGTGTCACACACACACACACACACACACACACACACACACACACACACACAAGCAGGAGTAAATACATGTAATTTGTTTAGTTTAGTTTTGTTTAGTTTAGTTTGTGTTTGGAGACGTGAAAGCACAGGAATTTGTTGGAAAACTCAGTTCAAGAAACAGTAAAACACAAAAGCCTTGTTCCTCAGACAGAAATAGGGGTAAATGTGTAAAGATTCAGTATAAAAGGATACTAGCATGCCAGCAGCAGCAAGGAGCATGCGCATCAGGTTTGGGAAGCTCCTAACAACAAAGTAACAGATATTGAGGAGCAGAAGGTTTGCTAGTGCACCTCCTACTAACAACAAAGTAACAGACATTGACCTGAAGGAGATTTGCTAGGGACACATCTGTGAAGGGTCAGAGAGGATAGCAGAGCAGGTGAATAGCACTTTCAAACATGATCCTGGCTGCTGCTACCCATGAAAGGAGAGGAAAGGGGAGAACGTGGGGTGGAGGAGCCTAGACTGCAGAGCTCTGAGATCATCTTGACTGGTCTCCTTCAGGCTACAGGGAACCTTGCATTAGGGTCACCTTTCAAGGGAATTCTATGGGGCAGAAACAAGTTAACTGTGTCCTCCTTCCATGCTCTTCCTTGGCTGGAACATCCTGTAGCAGGGACTGTAGCCTCAGCATGATGCTGTAGAGGATCTGCCAAGTGCAGAGTTTGAGGCTGCCCTCCACCTCAACCCTCCTTCCATCATGTTCTCATGGTTCTTTGGGATGCCTTCATACTGCTGTGTGTGGTACCACTGCTATTAAAAGGGTGAAGCACTATATCAAGAGGATGCATGGAACTGTCTTTAGGCAGCCTCTAAGAGAAAAGCATAAAATTTATGTTTAGAATAATTTTAAAAAGCATTTGAAGCTGGGTGTGGTAGTATAAGCCTGTAACCCTAGAAGTCAGTTACCTAAAAGTTACCTTAAACAAGTTTAAGACCATCCTGGGCTATAAAGTAAGTCATTCTTTGTCTGTCTCTCTCTCTGCCTCTGTCTGTCTGCCTCTCCGTCCCCTCCCCACTCCTCTCTCTCTCTCTCTCTTTCTCTCTCTCACACACACACACACACACACACACACACACACACACACACACACCCTTGATGAATAAAAATGGAGAGGAACAAAACAGATGGGACAAACAGAAAATAAATATCAAGACTTTACAGTAATTATATTAAATGTAAATGGCACAAATTCAAAAGAAGAACAGATCATATTACATAGATGTAATCTCTCTTGTGTATAAGATTTAAATTTGTGATTTTTGTGGCTTTCCTTTAGTATATCTTAGTTTGTGGGGGAAATCTCTCAAGAGAGCACCTATTTTTAATGGGATAAATTTATACTCTGTACCAGAAAGGAATTAAATTGAGAAGTCTTACAATTTTGCAGAAACTAAATATGGTAAAACATTCAGAAGAACCATAAATAGATATAGTTCATTTGACACATTTTATCTTATATTTGCAGAAGAAATGTACTCTCATTGAAGGCATAAAGATGGTTTCCATGGAGACACTTGGTCTGAGAGGTTTACACATTGATACATAAAAAAACCAGAGTGAGAACTGTCCTCCACTTTGTAGACATGGAACCGAGAGACACCTCAACACACATCATGACCATGAAAGAGACAGTGGAAGGTACCTACACATTCAAATGTACTGATGGCAAAAATAAAATGGTAAGGAGAGTGAAAGTTTTAGGAAGAGATAAAAAATGGTAAATATTTAAAAAAACGAGTGTTTAAAAAATAAAAAAATAAAATAAATAAAAAAGGTGAGTGTTGGGCCACACAGTGAAACCCTGTTTTTTTAAAAAAAAAAAATCAACAAACAACAAAAAACTAGACATAATAGTGGTGCATGCTTTTTATTCCAAAACATGAGAAGTAAACACAGGTGAATCTCTATGAGCTTGAGGCAGCCTGGTCTAATAGTGAATTCTAAGCTAGAGAGAGAGAGAGAGAGACCTTGCCTCAAATTTTAATTAATAATTAATAAATTAATAATTGATAATTAATAAATAATTAATTTAAAGATATTTTTATTGAATATATTTAGAATGGGGTTAGAGAGATGGCTAAGCAGTTGGGTGATTGCTGTTACTCTCCACTGCTCTGTTGAGTGAAGGGGTCTCTAAAGTGCAGAACAGAACAGAGCGGTTACCAAGCAGCCAGATTGATTCGGGGCATAATTGGTTAGCGAGTGAGCACTGTTTCATCAGAAGCTTCCATAAGCCATTCCACCAAATCTGTGGTTGTCTGCTCTGGGCACTCTTTCCCTCACAGGCACCACCATTGGCCTGAGGATATCCCGGGTTCACAGACCCAGTGGGAATGGTACTCCCAACACTTGCCCATGACGAAACTGTGAAAGCTGTACTTATGCATGAGATGCCTGACGTCCCTAACGTGTTTGTTACTCTGCTGATAAGACGCAGATCCAGATGCAGAGGTGCCCACTCACAGGAGGTATGGAGTGGGAACCAGAAACTGGTGGGATCCCTAAGGCCCTGTGGCTTTAGTGTTCAGATCCCAGGGCCTCGAAGGAGCTCAGCACTCCAGGCCCCTCCTTGTCAGAAGAAGGACCGCAACTGTGTCAGGCTGAGGAGCCCCCCCATGGAGCCTAGGACAAAGCTGCTGACTCAGGTCTAGATACGCCTCCATGTCCACGTGGTTCCTGGGGTCAGGGCTTCACCTTCACCTTACTTTCCCACCCCATGAGAAGAGGTTCAGACCTGCTGGATGGAGGTGGAGGAAAAGAATTGCTCTCCTTAGGGTTTCTGCGGCCAGGGAGGTCTAAGACCAACTCCATTATGTTGGATGCTCTACTCCTCCTGGTACCTTTCTAGAGGATGTGGCTCATTCTAGAAGGTGGGCTCGGGAGGCTCTGCTAATCCTGGCCAGTATTCCCATCCTCACAAAGAAGCCTGGGCATTAGACACATATCTCTGATATGTGGATAAGACTTGACTTCCAGCTCGTCTGGACTGTTTGGTCTCCTCAAGGCAGCCTGGCTAGCAAGTCCAGACACAGAAATAATAAAATAAACCCACCCATAGGGTGAGCTCCCACAAGGACTGCTCCTTAGATAGGCCACTCCTCAGGAACGAGACGAGCTCTCCCTCCTGCCATGGGGTTACACTTGTGGTCAGAGTTGTCTAGAGTAGGGTGGGCAGCCCTAACCCTGCAGCTCGTGAAGGATCCCTGTGGCGTGCACACCCTGACCCTCAGGCGCCACCACTGGGCTATCTGGAGCCAGGTCTTAACGTGGTTACCACATCTTCCTCCAGACCGTATTTTTAATGAGGAATTTCCTGGAATATCTGCAGTTAAATGACCACAGCCCTAAAACAACTCTTGACCTCTCTTAATGTTTTTAAACAAACTCCTTCGGTAAAAATTAACTTCTACAGAGAATATTGCCAAAACATCAGTGTAATGGCTCGCTGGGTGTGTATGGAGTGACCAGCTCCAGGAAAGAGTTTTTCTGGGTACCCAAGGCCTTGGGTCCTTTAGAAGAGCTATCCTTGGTTCAGAAACTCTCTGTGAGCTCTTTCTAAGCAAAGAGCTGTAGTGCCCACAGCCTGTGTGAGAGCTGCCCTGTCGAGTGTGTCAGAGGCAGAGCCTGCTGTTGTAGCTTGGAACCTGGATGCTACCGTGAAGCTATCCGTCCTGCTGCAGAAACATCTCTGGTGCCCATAGGTGTCACTCTGTTGGGCATGACACTGGGAGGAAGTCATTGTAGAAGGGCCCTTGCTGCTCCTGAAGTAGCCTTGCTAATCACCGCACTCCCGGCTGGGGCAAACAGACCATACACACCGGAGGCTACATGCTCTGCCCACTACGGTGAACAGTGAGAGTGGGTTTTCTTCTCTTTGCCTCCCCACCACAGAAAGGCGTCCATTTGCATTTTCCTGTGACTCAATAGGCCGGCTGGACCCTTTTGTCAATGGCTTGTTCAAGTCTTGTGCTCCTTCCTTCCCCGTAGAGGGAAGGATCTAAGCCAGGCCTTTCTGCAGGCTAAACCAGTGCTCCTCAATGCGCTGGCCACACCTCAGCCGTTTTGCTCATTTTTGTCATGAAGGGCAGGAATTCTGGATCAACCCCATGAGACGCAGCATCGCATCCTGGCATGTGTATTTGTCTCTTGTTGTCTTTCTATTTTTGCTTCCTGTGTTTTATTTTCCATCTTGCCCTTACTTCTTCTTTACATCCTGTTTTCCTTTCTGTCAGCTCCTTAACCCTACATCCCCTTCAGTGTCTGTAGGGAGAGCTTCACAGGCTCCAAGGTGGGAGAAATGCGTTTCAGTTATAGAATTCTGAAAGAAAAAAGCTGGTGAAATAAAATACACATCTATATAACATGCAGTTATCACGTGCAGTAGACTGCTTCGAGATCTATTTTGTGTGAGTATAGTGTTATATGCTGGAAAATAAATAGAGGTCTGTGTGTATGAAAATGGCTCCTTGGGCAAGCCCGCATGCTGTGCGAGCAGAAACCTGGATTCAGAGTCTGAGCACTCGTGCATAAAGCGGGGCATGGCTGTGGGTTTCTGTAGCCCAAGCTCTGGGGCAGAGACGTTGGCAGAGACAGGGAGACCACGGGGGCTTGCTGGCTCAGCTAGACAAGGGGAACTTCTAGGTTACGTGGGACCATGTCCTCAGGGAATAAGGAAGACGGCAGTAGGGGAGGCCACTCACAGTTATCCTCCGACCTCTGTATTCGAGTTCATAGGTGCACACACCTACACAAACCTGTGCATACAATACACATGCACACACACTCACATACGTGCACATACACACACAGTGCTTTCCAAGCCAGTGCCTGAATTGTAGCCCCGTGTCCCCCCATCCTATGGCTGCTTTCCTTTTAATTGGACTATTCTAAGCACTCTGTGTTCATCCAGACCGGCCTGGACAACTTGTCGTTTCTTAATTCAAAGCTCTCTCCTGCATTGTCTCTCTCCTGCGGGAGATTTCTCTTGTGCATTGCTGTTACTTCATGTGTGGTGGCTGCGTATTTTCTCAAACTTTAATTGAAAATCCCCCTGGCTTACCTTGGTTTCTAGATGATGTTGTCACAGGCATAGAATTCCAAGTTTGTAATTATTTTCCACAGCACTTGAGTGACCGCGTTCACTTATTGTCCTCTGGTTTCTACCTTGTCTGCTGAGAAAGCAGCTGCCAAGTTTATTCATTTTTCAAAAAACAAAAAAAAGTAATAAAAAAAGTAAAAGTGTGTGTGTGTGTGTGTATGTGTGTGTGTGTGTGTGTGTGTGTGTGTGTGTGTGTCCCCTCCTCTTCTCCCGTCCCCCTCTCAGCTTGGATATACACAATATACCATCTCAGATGTTGCTGGCACACAATTCAGCCATCTCTGCCCCAATTCGGCCAACCCCCTGCCTCTGCATGCTCCCGTAGCAGCCACTGTTCTGACTCCTGTCTGCAGTTTTGAATCCATCGGGGCCCTCACGAGTGGCCTCAGTGTTTGTCCTGCTGTGACTGTGTTCTCGGGGCCCACGGGTGCTTCAGCACATCTCAGAATGCCCCCCGTCCCTCCCAAGGCTGCTCTGCACCTTGCTATATGAACCGACGACAGGTTGGCTGTCTGCTCACCCGCCCGACATTTGAAATGACTCCACGTTTGAGCAGTTGTACACAACGCTGCTCCAAACACCAGTGTGTGCGGATCTTCTTGGGATGGTTTCCCCCACTGCTCTGGAGGACACACCTGAAGACAGGATTTCAAGATTACGTGGCAAACACACTTTTAATTTCTTGAAGAGCCAGCATACTGTTTTTCCTAGCAACTATACCACTGTATAGCATTTATACCATTGCATAATGGTTTTACCATCAACAGTGGAGAGAGCCACAGCTGCCCTCGCTCTTGCTGTCACCTGCTCTTCTCATTCATTTTTCTATAGTGGTCATCTCGCTGGGTGAAACTAAGATGTGTGTGTGTGTGTGTGTGTGTGTGTGTGTGTGTGTTCATGCGTATGTGTGTATTTGGTTTGATATAGTGTAACTTCACTGTGGTATATCTAGCTTTGGGTTTCTTTAACTTACTTTTCTTGGGGTCTGTAAGTTTTCTTGGTTTAATGCACATACTTGGTTTGGTTTTGTTTTTTTTTGTTTTGTTTTTTTGTTTTTTTTTTTTTTTTTTTGTTTTTTTGTCAACTTGACATAAACTAGGGTCTTCTAGGACAACAAGACCTCAAGTGAGACAGTTCCCCACCAGCCTGGCCCATAGGCGAATCTGAGGGACATTTTCTTGATTAATTATGGATGTAGAAGGGCCCAGACCACTGGCACAGTGCCTCTCCTGGGCACTGGATGGTATAAGAACTCAGGTGGAGGAAACCACGGGTAGTGAGCTGGGGAACAGCGTTCCTCTGTAGCCTCTGCTTCAGTTCCTGCCCCCAAGGTTCCCGCTTGACTCCCCTTCATGGTGGACAGTAAGGTATAAGATGAATGAAACTTTTTCCCCCCAAGTCGCTCTGGGTCTCGGTGTTTATCCCAGCAGTAGAAAGCGGTCGGGGCAGTGCATTTGGTGTTCGGCAAGCTCTGGGCCGGGAAGCATCAACACTGCTTTGCTCTGTTTAATCTCCCTGCCCTGCCTACGCCCCAGGGCTCTGGTTGCACATCTATATTGAACTTAATCTTTTGTATTTATTTACTCTGTGAGTGTGGTACAGAGGTGTTGGTGAGTGCTTGTGTGCGTGCCAGGGCACACTTGAGAAGGTCAGAGGCCAACCTTGAGTAATTGGTTCTCTCCTTCCACCATGCAGGATCCAGGGATTGAACATAGATCATTCGGCTGGGAGGCAAGCACCTTGCCCTCTAAGCCCCTGTTGCGCTTTGTAAAAATTCATCTGCCATAAAGCTTTGCTTTTACTCGGTGCCTATCATCCGTGTATGTACCCGGTACCTACAGAGGTCAGAGGCACTGGACCCCCAGGAACTGGAGTCATCAGTGGTTGTGAGCCTCCATGTAGGCGCTGGGAACTGAACCCAGATCCTCCAGGCAAATAGGAATACTCTTGACCGCTGAGCCATTTCTTCAGCACCTCGTTCCAGAATCTTGATCCCTTGGTTTCGCTTTGATAGTTGGTGCCCTTCAGCAATTCTACGTGTGCTTATCAAAGTCTTCGGCAATGGCTGTCCAGGGGCAATCATGGCTGCAGCTCCCTTTCTAGGAGCAGATTCTTCCTTTTGACTTTGCATTGCTGGCAAACTTGTGCAGCTGAGAGACAAACGTGAACTGCACCTCCTCCTTTCTCCCCAGCCATAATAACTAATGCACGTGTCTCCTGACTCCTCTCCAAGGCAGGAGAGCCAGAGTGAAGAAGCCGTTAGCCTACTCCCCGTGGCGCTCCCAGACTTCGAGGGAGACAGACATGTGCTCTGTGACCCTTGAAAGGTAACTTCAGATGAATAACCCTGTCTTACCCATGGGAGCCATGATGCAAGCAACAGCCAAGGGTTGGTGAGATGAATCAGTGGGTACGAAGGTGCTTATCACCAAGATTGACAAGCTGTCTTGCATCTCTGGGACTGAAATGGTCACACACACACACACACACACACACACACACACACACACACACACACAGAACCATTCTCATCAGGCATCCGAGTGACACTGTCTGTGACTTCTTCTCTTAGCTCTTCTTAACTCAAAACACAATGATGAAAGCATAAAGGGAATATTGGGATTCTTTTTTCTCTCCAAAACTGGTTGCAAAGGGGAAAAAATGCATACAGGGAAACTGGCAGATTGAAAGAGACTTAAAGAGCATCACCTGTCACACTCAGCACCCTCAGAATCTGAGTGAATCAGCACTCGGGAGACACTGAGGAGCGGAACCAACCTGTGGCTGACGATGTTAGGATTTGTGACTGTCTGAAAACCCATTATCATGTCTAAAAATACAAGTCTTTATTTTTAGACATACACATGGAAGCGTTTGCAGTAGATGTCACATGATGACTTGAGCGTTTCTGGGGAATACAGAGGAAGGAAGAACCACTCGAGAGGTAGAAAGGCGGAAAGGAGAAGACTGGCCCTGTGTCAAGCTCGTCACTGGGACCAGGATGCCTGAGGGTCTGTGATAGCATTCTGCATGCTTGAATCTGCATATGGAATATGTAACATATGTAACATGTAACATATGTAATATGTAATGACTGTTTCAAATGTGCCGAGAGCAAGCTCTGCCTCACTTCTTTCTCTTAGATCTTTAAGTTTCTAAGTAGACAATTGACTTCATCAACTTCTGCCCCAACTCTCTGTGGTGAGTATGGAGGTAGCTAGTGTCGTCTGAGAGGATCCAGTCTCCAATTTCCCACTAGACAAAGGCCCTCAGATGTGGCCTGGTGCCCAGTGCCTCTGAAGCCAAGCAAGAGGCCATAAGGTTTGAATGCTTGGTCAGTGTCTTAGTTAGGGTTTTACGGCTGTGAACAGACACCATGACCAAGGCAACCCTTATAAAGAACAACATTTATTTGGGGCTGGCTTACAGGTCCAGAGGTTCAGTGCATTATCATCAAGGCGGGAGCATGGCAGCCTCCAGACAGACATGGGGCTGGAGGAGCTTACAGCATCTACCTCTTATTCCCATGTGGTTAGAAGGAGGGTCTCACTGTTCATCCCCACAGTGACACACGTCCTCCAACAGGGCCACACCTACTCCAACAAGGTCACACCTCCTAATAGTGCCACTCCCTGGGCCAAGCATATTCAAACCACTACAGAGTCAGAGTTTTGTCCTGTTCTAGGTAACAGAGCTGCCTCCCAGCCCAGCTGGGGCTGACAGAGGACGAGGCATGGGGCACCAGCTTTGTCTAGAACTCGGATTTTCACTGGGAAGTTGCTCCTAGGTAGAAGCCGGAGTCCGAGCCTCCCCAGCTGGCTGGATAGCACAGTGTGCACCTCTCCATGAGTCTCCTGGTTTGCTCTTTACTGCCAACCCAGCAAAGCACTGCAAACCTGCAAGGCCAGTTCCTCATCCAGGAAATGAGGCTGACCAACATGCTTGTCTGCTTCATCTACGAGGTCAGCCAAGGCCAGGGTGCTGGAAGGCTGGAGCAGAGGCTAGTTCACTTCCTTATTCTTATTAAAGTTATCATAGAGAAAGCTAGAGATTCTGGGAAGAAGCAAAGCGTGAGTGAGAACCATGGACTCCGTTCATGTTCAGGAGTTTAGGTGTGGCCTGTCAAGCCTCGGTCACTATCCTGATAAGAGAAGAATGACAAGCCTTGGTGACTGAGAAGTGATCTCTTTCTTCCTGATAAGATGGCTGAAGAATGGGGTTGTCTGTCCTGCTTGGGGCTGGAGGCCCTTCATCTTCTGTAGATAAACCATGGCAGGTCAGACACTAGGCAGATAGAACCCTTCACAAGAAATGGAGATCACCAGCGGCAGGAATAGCTAGGAGGATCAGAATCCACTAGCCCTGCCTGAGGACATTATTCTCAAGGGCCACCACCCAGACCCTGCAGAGGGATGCTCACTCTGTGTGTGTCTGTCTGTCTGTCCGTGTAAGCATGTGGATGGTGTGCTCACTGCTCACGACAGGATGAAGGCGATTTTAGGAAGCATCTGCTCCCGCTTCGTGCTCTCAATAAAACTCAGGGAACCCTGAAAAGAGACGGAGCGTGAGAGAACGACGTGACAGACTAGGATGAAAATGGAATTGGCTGAGCCCCGGCAAGAGTTGGAGGAGACTGGGTGGGATGGAGGAGGGGCAGGCTCCAGCTTTCGAGCCAGGATGCTGGGTTTGCCTGGAGACTCAATCTGCAGAGAGGTCCCTGGGGATGCAAGAGCATCTGGCTCTTGCTTTAAAGACCTGTGAGTCAAAAAGATACAGTATCTTTTCACCTATTGCTCCATCCCTCCTCAAGCCCAGTAACTCAACTCTCAAAGCAGATTGCGGAAACCAAAAGGGTAGGGTTTGAGAATGAATAACACGCTGATAACATGATACTCATCCCCTTCTCCCACTGTCCTCAGAGCCACCTGCTCACCCCTCCATGCCCCCATAGCCTGTCTACATTCCGTCACCTTGCAAGTGGAAGCATATTCGTTGTTGACCCAGCACACTCCTCTTCCCTGCTTTCACAGCTGGTGCTCTGCCCACTACCCCCACCCATCCTCTGCAAGGAGCATCTGCCCCCTGAGTGCTCCCTGATCTCTCATTTGTGCTCACTCCACAGGCTGCTGCTAGGAGGCACTGTGCCCACAACACCCCTCTGCTCTGTCTACTTAGAGTGGCATTTGCTGTTCTCTCCAAAGGTTCTGGTGTCTGTTTTGAATTTGTCCGGGTTAAATTTCTAGCTTCAATTCAGCCCTATTATTTTAGTAATTTAGCCTCAAGGCACCTTTGTTCTAGCCCCGGCCTCTGTGGGCGGTGGCACCAGGGAACCCGCCTGACGTCTCAGAGCAGCTACATGTTGTCAGAGATCCTCAGCGAGGTCCAGGAAGAAGGCATGCGATCACTTCTGAAGTGCGAATGCCAAGGTGCCTCACTCTGGAGCCTTCTACATGTCAGAGCTCACTAGCCACAATTTTGTCATAGCCTCCATTAAGCCTATAAGACAGTGTTATAGGTTTCATGTCAGATGTCCCTGTAGGCTGCTGTGTTTGAACGCTTGGTCCTTGGTCCTCAGCTGGTAACACCCTGTATCTTTATGGAACTTTTAGAAGTTGAAGCTTCACCAGACGATAGACATTGCTGGGGGTGGGTTTTCAGACTGTATATCCTGGCCCACTTCCTGTGTGTCCTGTGCTTTCAGACTACCAATGCCATGTGATATGCCAGCCTCACAAAACATGCGGCATGCTGTGTGCAGGAGACAGGTGTGACGCTCATCATGAGACAAGGATGGCCATTCCAAGGATGGTCACTTAAGTCTGAAACCCTAGCAGCTGAACCAGAGAGGCAGACATCCGGAGTTCACTGGTCAGCCTGTATAGCCAACTGACCAGTGCTGGGCTCAGTGGGAAACCTTGTCTCAAAAGATAACATGAGAGCAGTTGAGCACATGTACAAATATGCACAAACACATACATGCATGCACATATACTGTCAAACATATAAACACACATGCATACATATGCATACACATGCATGCACACATATGCACACATACGAACACACACATGCACATATACACAAGCACACACACACAAATACATTCACACACACACAGATACACACACACAAGAACTGGATGACATGGGGACACTATCTTCTTCTGAGAACCAACCGAGTCCTACAAAGACCAAGTCCACTTCTTATTTGAAATGTCCTCTCCACGGTGAGGATGCTGCCAATTTCATATGATCAGCAGATAACAGTGATCCTACCTTCTATTTGTTGGACACCAGCTACACTGACTGGACAAAGGAAAGGGTCACTAGAGAGAGCCACAGAGACATTCTACCCAATGGCTAGACTCCACAGTTATGGCTGTATTTGACTACTAAGTTCCTTCCGGCTGTCTATTTAGGGACCCCCATCCTTTTAGGTCTTACAGAAACTTCTGTGCCCCTTTGAGTGAAGGGTTGAGCTCCTACATACGCTTAGATATCTGAGGACCTTCAGCTAGAGCCAGACATGGTTACATCTGGCATAGTCACCACCTCAACTCCAGATCTAGGCCTGCCACTCCCTCCTTTTAGCCTCAGTTTCCTTTTCTGTAAAATGGGGGAGCTCTGTTTTGGGCAAGATGCTTGTTTACCTCTGACTTAAAATGAAGGACCAGTGCCTCCGTCAGCCTTGGGGACAGTGGCTGGCAGGATTAGACCCCCAGGAAGACAGAAGGATGTACAAGACTCTGTCTGCTCAGTCTGTGGCATCGGAGCCTCCAGAGAACCCGCCTGTCCAGCCAAAGGGAGGCCTCCAGCAAGAACACTCAATCGCCTGCCGGACCACACCTCCGCAATGTGCACACCCTCACGGAGAATCTCTCCCGGAAGCACAGCAAGCTGCTTCTTGGCATAGACAGATTCCCAGGTGAGCGCAGACTCCGTGCTGTTTGCTGAAAGGCCCAGTTTGCTTGAGACACTGGATTATTATTCAGCTCTCACAGGCTGCAGCGGCACATGCCTGCCTGCCTGCCTGCGGGGCCTCCTGTTGACTTGACGATGTGCTTCGTTGAAGCCTTTTTGCCTATTAAGCCTCTTCCTCAGCACAGCATCCAGAGCGCTGGCTCTGCAGCCCTTTGTTTTATTACCACCTTGCTCTTTTGCTTAATGAGGGCACTGTGGCTTGCTAATAAGAAACACATTGATGCTCAGCTCCCTTGTGGCCTTAGCCCAGGGGACCTTATCACTAAGCCCTTGCTGCTCCCCCAACCCCCTGACAATGGCTGCAGGGTAGGACAAGACTCCTCTATTTTGTCTCTCTGGTTGACTTCTGGGAGGGGGGCCCACTGAGCCAGCTCTCATCTTTGCTCTCTAGTGGTTCCAGGGACACCATGATCCCAAACCATTCTACAGGAAAGGGCAGATATGGCCAGACTTCCCTCCCTCCTAGAGGGACGAGAAGAGTGGATTGTGACAGAGGCTTGAAGGACACCAGGAGCCCAGCACATGACTTCCAAGACGCCATGCCGCGCATCTGACTTTTGTCATCCTTTGTGACATCAAAGCAACTCAGGCAGCCCAGGACAGTCAGGACAGACAGACAACTTACCCAGCCCAAGCCTCCAGCCAAGTGCTTGAAAGATGGAGCCTTGTTTCTGAGCCCTGGGCTCCGTTTATGTTCTGGCTAATCCTAGGTGGGGATTTGTGCCTCAGGGCAGCTCTTTTCCCATCAGATCAGCCCACCTTTGATCCTTGTGTGACCAAGAGCAGAGGAGGACGGGTAAAGAGGAAGGCTGCAGTGAAAAATCAAGGCAGATCCCTCAGCCTCTCGGTGGCTGGAGTCCAGTGAAGTCGTGGGAAGGGGGACAGGCCACAGTGCACCTCCAGTTCAGGCATTCTCCAGCTCAGCTCCCAGGTCAGAGTTCAGACCTCCTGGAGAAATAGCTCATCTTTCTGAGAAAAACCAGGGGGACCTTCTTCCAGCCCTCAGGCGCCTCTGGAGATCATGCACTGATCTTTAAACATGCCAGTCCTGCACGCAGGAGCCTTTAAAGTACCTCCCTGTGTGCATTTCAGGAGCATGCGAAGGTTAGTTCTCACAGCACGGCCAGGCGCTGTTTACAAATCCTGCCCTGGTTTGAGACTTGCTCTGGACTTCTTCAAACTCAGCCAGAGTTGGGTGGCAGGCCTTCTCCACACAACTCTGTGCTCATCTTGCAAAGTTGTCTTTCTTTTGGGGGAAGCAATGCGGACCCCAAAGTGGAAAACAAATCTCATAGCCCAGACAACAGACAGGGACAGAGAGGACCACCACATCCCTCACCTGCTCAGCACCACGGCCATGTTGGTTCCACAGCCTTCTATCAAGAACAGAACTTACCGAGCCTAGCACCTCCCATCAGACCAAGGTCAGCGAAGACAGGAGACCAAAGACATGCAGCCATCTCCCTTTGAAACGCACACAGGGAGGTACTTTCAAGGCTCCGGGACCCATAACTGTCCTGACAAATGGACCCCAGGAGTTCACATATAAACAGTGTCCTGAAGTTGTCCATTGGTCAATAAAACAATATAGAAACTCTGTTATCAAGAGGCATGCATGCGGTTGTTTTAGTAACCACATGATCTTTAAAACTTACAGATCACAGCTTACAGAGCCAGCCTTCAATAGGCATGTAGATCTCACTGGGTTGTCTCCACCTACACACCATTTCTTTAGTTTTATAAGTGATGTCGTCTTCTGTTCATTCTTCCTTTTGGCTTTGCTTTTGAGACAGAGCCTGTGTATATAGCCCAGACTGGCCTTGAACTCCTGACCCTCTTGCCTCAGCCCTCCCTTACACTGGGAGGGCCACAGGTGTGCACTGCTGTGCCTGTCTCACCTGTAATTTCACTAGGAGACTCTTTACTGAGCGCCGTCAGGGAGATCTTTTCAACCTTTGTAACATTTGCAATTCTAAAAATCTTTTTTTTAAAATAAAATGCCCTTGTTAGTTCAGGTACTGCTGGACTGCTTTGGTCTGGGTTATCTATGCGATCTTGCTGTGTCTGTCAGGACAGCTCTCCTCCGACGCACCCGTGAATCGCCTTGTCAGCTGTCAGTTTGCTTTTCACCTCGGCTGACCGTGTCTTTCTTGAACCAAAGCAGCACATTTGCATGCAGCCACCCTTAGCAGTGGTTTTCCACTGAGAAGTCTACAACAGTTACCATGCTTTGTTTTTTTTTAAAGAGCCTATTTCCATATTGCATATTATATATTATTCTAGAAAGTTCTTACTTTGGGTCTTTCCTATTTGATCAGTGTGAATCTATTTCCTGGTAATGACAGGACTGACAACACAGTCTTTCTCCAAGCATCGCCCTGTCTCAAGTAAAGTCAGCCTCTCTCTACTCTATCTGAAAAGCTAGGTTCTCTGTCTCTGTCTCTGTCTCTGTCTCTCTCTCTCTCTCTGTCTCTGTCTCTCTCTCTCTCTCTCTCTCTCTTTCTCTCTCTCTCTCTCTGTGTGTCTGTCTGTCTGTCTGTTCGTGTGTGTGTGTATCTGCTGGTCCTCCCTGCATGTTGCCATGGGTCTTAGAGGCAAGATTTTCAATAAGTCGATTCCACGTGTGCAACTCCTAGACATTCTCACCTGTAGAAGTTTCCTTCCTTCTGGGATTTGTGGGTTTCATTTCTCTGTGGGGGGGGGGATCTGATTTGTACAATGGAACCACATCCTCTTGTCTATAGAAAAACGAGTAAAGTCAGAAATGCCCAGCTTGGGATGCAACTCCCAAACCTTCTCTCTAACCCCACATCCAACCCAGAAGCCATCCTCCCAGAGTCCACTCTACAATGCTGGCAGCTCACGCCTGATCTCCTTGCCCTGTCCTGTTCAGCAGCTCCTCCCAGTGGCCCTCCCAAGACTGTGTCCCTGCCCAAGCCTAGGCTATGTTCATGGGCTATGTAGAGCCTCCAAAAGCAGAGGCCGCCTCCCTCCTGCCTTGGCTGTTTGCATGTGCTCCCTTCATCCAGCCCCGGTGTCTGGCTGGTGCGTACAAAGCCGTGGCTCCACCATTTCCTTTCTATTACCTGCACATCTAGCCTGGAGGCCTGAGAAAGGTTTGTCCATGGCCTGGGGATCTCTCCTTGTGTCTTTAAAATCTGTTACTACCTGTCACAGTCGGTACTCAGCTGGGAGAAGGTGGACAGCAGGGAGGGAATCTAATGGTGCTATGGGAGCTTCATCCCACACTGATGGCTTTGCTGGGGTGCACGGCTAGGTGGGTGGATGGATGCCTGGGTGGCTAGGTAGATGCCTGTGTGGGTGTGGGGGTGGCTGGCTGGCTGGCTGGATGGCTGGCTGGATGGATGGATACAATCATGGACATCTAGGAAGATGACTTAGCTTCTGAGTGTGAGTTTTCTCACCTTACAAGTATAAATACTGTTGGTTCACTGTTGTGGGAAAACCCACTGTGATGGTTTGAATATGTTTGGCCCAGGGAGTGGCACTATTTGGAGATGTGGCCTTGTTGGAGTAGGTGTGGCCTGGTTGGAGGAAGTGTGTCACTGCAGGGGGTAGGCAATGAGACCTCTTAATCACATGGGAGCCAGTCGAAGATGTCGAACTCTCAGCTCCTCCAGAGCCATGCCTGCCTGGATGCTGCCATGCTCCCACCTTGATGATAATGGACTGAACCTCTGAACCTGTAAGCCAGCCCCAATTAAATGTTGTCCTTATAAGAGTTGCCTTGGTCATGGTGTCTGTTCACAGTAGTAAATCCCTAACTGAGACAGGCAATATAAAAAAGTTGAGTGTGATGGTGCCTGAGTGAGACAGTGTAACTGGACAGAAGTTTTCCTTCCCTCTGTACTGATTTATGTTACGTGGAACTAGGATTTCCTTTTCACAATCGCTGCTGTCGATCCCACTCAGTGGATCCCTACACTGGGTGATACATTAGAGGCCTTCTTTCCCCTCTTCAGTCTCTCGAGGCCAATTCTTGTCCATAAACCTGTGGGACTATACAAAAGCTATCCACTGGGGGTTTGGGGGATTCATAGAGATGCTGTCACTGGGGATGAGTTCACCCCCCCTAAGCCAGTGCTATGTCCAAATGTCTTGGCCTTGCATGGAAGTGATCCAATTTGGGCCTGGGTGGGAGAGCCAGGCAAAGGGCCAGCTGCTTCCTGCAGATCAGCAAACAGATTGCAGCCCAGGTCTTTACCCTCAGATCACCTGGCATCAGCCACGATCCACCGCTATATAATATAAGCACAGAAGGCAATCAGGTTCCAAGCACAAGCTGTGGTCAAACCTGTTAAGACTTTAACAGAACCCTAACTTACGAGACGCGTGCCATGCCTTCCTGTGAAGGTCCTGGGGCATGGGTACAGTGTTTAGAGCAGGGCTAGCTGGATTTGCATGTGCTTGGAGACCTTGTTAAATAAGAATTCTGAGCCAGACGTGCTGAGGTGGGGCCTGAAGGTCTGTGTTCTGACATCTGTGATCCTGCATGGGCGGGGCAGGGGCATGGGTCTTGGCCCACATTGCTATTGGTGCATAGCATCAAGACTTGAGAAGCTTATGGCCCTGAGGTCATGTTTCATTTGTGTATTTGCAATCCCAGTTCAGCTCCTTGTTGCCCCTTCTTCTAAGCCTAACAACAGTGTTTAGAACTACTCATGCTAATGGGGTCACTACAGACTCCAATCCCCCAAACCCGAGAGTTTGAGTTTGCCCCAAGATGACAGCAATCCCAAAGTCTGCCACTGGTGAGTTTTTTTCATACGCTAATGACAGATCTCATCTCAACACCAACCAGAACCCCTAGCTTGATTTACACAGGACAGACATAAGCTGGTTTCTCTAGCCTTCTTTCTTGCAGTGAGGACAGAAGTATCTCAGGATGGTATACATGCTCCTGGCTCAGGCCCCTGTGGGCTGAGCATCTTCAAGTATTGGCCATACCTGAGGCAGGCAGCCACGACACTATATTTTCCTCTGTTTCCTGAGGTTCACCTCTACTTCTAGAAAGATCTATGGAAGGTCCCAGATTGAAGGCTCCCCCACCCCCAGAGTTCTCCTGTGCCCCACCCAGCCTTTCAGTGTGGACACAGAAGGCACACGGGGGAAGTGATGGCAGGACTGAGCACAAACGTCAAAAAAGTTTGACCAGGGTTTAGCGCTTGGTGGAACTCGGATCTCTGGGTGTTTTGAAGTGGAACCAAGGGAGCTCTGACATGAGGAAAGTGATGTCTGCTCCAGTGACGCTTGCTCTGGTCAGAAGTGAGTCTGTCTCCTGACACAGGAATTTCCATGCATGGCAACCACAGTGTTGTCATGGGCTCCATAATTTCAATCTTTCCATTTAAAAGGTCTCACTTGGACTTCTGTACCTACCCCACACAGAAACATGACCAGCCTGGGTAGGGGGTCCACTAGCAGTGTCCTAGAAGAAGCCACTGCTCCCTACCTCCAAGCCCTACAGCAACACTCAACTTCCTTGCAAACCTCTTTCCCCACTGGGTAAATTGTTACGGAACAGCATGGCTGACAGCCAGCTGTGCAGAGCCAGCTGTTTGCGACAAGAGCTGGTAAGTTGCTGATGACCAGAGCTGATGGCTGAGCTCTGAGGCTGTCCCCTTCATGGGCATGGCTTGTCCTATGGCACCCTGTCTCCCTCCTTGCTATGCCTGTGTTGACTATTACTGGTGAACGCAGCCTTGCCAAGCACAGGGTGATTGGAGGAGCCTATGCAGCTCCCTACCCTACCCTCCCACTTAGCCTCCGAGGACCCAGAACCTGCTGTGTGCTCCTGTTTCTATAATCACCAGAGCTTCTCTGAATGTCCTGGTGTGGGGGCACCTTCCTCTTCTGCTTGGGGTTGCTGTTCCTAACCATTGTGTTTTAGAAAGAGCCGGACAGGAGATGCGTTTGCACTGTGTGGGAGCTGAGGGAGGATTCCATGCATTTACCAACCTCTGTTATTCCTCCGTTGGTTCCTACTATGTTAATAGAAAAGTAAGTGTCAGAGCGACTGGTGCTCCGGCCTCTGGCTTACATTGGGCAGTCAGAGAATCCACGGAAAGCCAGACCAGATGCCAGTCCAAACACATGGACACACCTCACTACATACACTCCAAGCAATCACCCGTAAACACATGCTGCAAGGGCTCTTCCAAGTTCACTGCTGTGTTTTATTACGTTTTGCATACACACACCTGCTCGAAATAACACATTCCATGAGCACAGTGGGGGGCTTGCAGCATCTGTAAGTCAACACATGCGGAAGTCTCCTCAAAGACTGCCCAGATCCATCCTTACCAGCAGTCACCCCACCTGGATTCCTCCTTTGCTGGTCAAACTTTGAAGTCCCGACATTCTCTGAAAACCCCACTTCACAGTTAGGGAAACTGAGGCATGTCAAGATTGAATGGGCTGTTCAGAGTTCAGCACCCTGTGAGGGCAAAACGAACGTTCTGGGCTGCTCTGCCTTCGAGATGCTTCGGTCTGAACTGGGAGTGCCCAGCACTTGGTCATTACATCAGTTATCAAGGGGCTTGTCCCTGTCACCCCTGCGTGTGCCGAGGACTGGACTGTTTGATGCCCACTCAAGTTCTGTCATCTGCACCGGTCAGAGCGACCTCACTCTCAGCGGCAGAATCCTATCTGCTGCCCAGGTACCTCCCGGGGCTGCTCAACTCTCAGTTGTCTGCAGATGCTTCACCCCTCACCTAGAAGGCCCTCGTCCCAGGCCTTCCCTCTTGGGTCTCAGAGGAACCCTTCCTACATCCTCCGCCCTCCGCCACAGCCCCGATGCACATCCGTGTCCATGTCTGGAGCCTGTGCTTCTGTCCCTGGGCCAGCTGTGTTGTCACATTGCCCCCTGATGGCTCAAGCAGGGGAAATAGAGACCCAGAACATAGAGTCATGGGGACTCAACGAGCTTTTTGTTCCCCTCCTTGGTGCCCTGTCTGCTGAGCTGGCAGGGTCCCTGTTGCAGGTTCTGAAGCTAAATGGTAGGTGGAGACTTTTTGTCAGGACTTCCTGGTGTCTGCCTGGTATGTGTGTGGAACAGGTTGCCCTTGACATTTCTCTGCTGCCTCCACCTGCATGGCTCTCTCTGGACAACTGACAGGACAAACAGGGGCCCAGTTAGGTTTTCCTATCCCTAACTCTGCCTCCTTGGAGCCATCCCATCTTTCCCACGAAGAGCAGCTACCCTGCCGTTCAGTCCCACTGAGCCTGGAACCTTCCTCTCAGCTCGGCTCCGTGTGTACCGAGCGCCTCCCTCAGGTGTATTCACTGTAGAGGCTCAGGCCTGGTCAGCTGAGGAGCCTGAGGACACAGCGCAGGAGCACCAGGTGTAATGGCGTAAGCCTTGGTTACAGCAGAAAAGAGACAAACTGGCAAACCAGTGTTAGAATTCTCAAAACAAACTTATTAGCTAATGCAGACTGTCGCCATGACAACCAAACAGCACAGAAACAAACCTTCTCCGCGCAGATTCATTACAGGAAGGTTCCCTAATGCCATTCCAAAGGTGTATTATTTTCCGCTTTCAGTTATAATAAATTTTTTTTTAATAAACTGATTTGAAACACAGCTGCAGAGCTGGGCGTGGCAGGGATCTCACAGAGGCAAACACACTCGGGTTCAGGGCTCCGCTACTAGCAACTGTCTACCACAGTAGGCTCAGCTTAACCATGAAGTGCAGCTTAAGGTGGCAGGCAAGGCTGATCCAGGGATGTCAGAGCACCAGTGTGTGGCAGTGGCAGCTGGCCTTCCTCCCTGACAGAGTGACGCGAAGGGATCACGGAGACCAAGCGCCCTGATTTTGAATTGAGCCCTCACCTGGCTTTGTGTGATATTCCCTCCAGAGTCTCCTTCTATTCACTCCAGTTAGAAAGGGCATGGATAGACTACAGAAATAATTCCACCCAGGTCCCGCTTGGTGAGCCAAGGACTTAGTAGGGTTCTGGAGGCAGCCGCCAACTCCAGCATGGGCTAATTCATGAGTGCCTCCTCACTAGAGTCCCCACCCTAGTCACCCTTCCATGTCTTACGGTAGGACCTCAAAGCCAAGTGGTACTGGCAGGATTACATTCAGCCTGGGATGGGGGCCAGGAGTGAGTGATTGGTTGGACTCTCTGGTGGGGTCTGATGACGCCCTTGGATCATGTAAGTTATCATCAATGCTGATTCCAAGACCACATAGGCCCCGTGTGATGGTTTGCATATGCTTGGCCCAGACAGTGGCACTATTAGAAGGTGTGGCCTTGTTGGCGGAAGTGTGTCACTGTAGGGTTGGGCTTGGAGACCTTCCTCCTAGCTGCCTGAGGATGCCTAGTCTGTTCCTGGCCTCCTTTGGATGAAGATGTAGAACTCTCAGCTCCTCCTGTGCCATGCCTGCCTGGATGCTGTCATGTTCCTGCCTTGATGATAATGGACTGAACCTCTGAAAATGTAAGCCATCCCCAATTAAATGTCATTTATAAGACTTGCCTTGGTCATGGTGTCTGTTCACAGCCGTAAACTCTAACTAAGACACCCTGTCATACCCAGAGGACAGAGTTTTACCTGGGATTGGCTGAGAGTACCTTCCCTGCCTGGGTGAACCTCCGCTAATGTGGACAGCATGGCCACACTAGCCTGAGTGCCTCCCGGCCAGGCTGCCCATGATGTTTCCTTCCTAAAACAAATGGAGAAGACCACAGTGAAGAGCTTGGGGCTTGTAGCCCAGTTGTGCAGCTGCTAGGCAATGCCTACATTCTTAAAGGAGTCCTCCCTCCCAGTTTTCCACTACACGATGACGCATGTGCTTTTCCCACAAAAGCAGATGGTAAACACTTCAGGCTGAGGGTGCACCACGGCCTGCTCAGGCCAGGCACCTCCCCTCCGATCACAGACAGTGGCAGTTGGTGGGTGTGGCTGTGTGATAAAAGCTTTGTTACACAGGTGGGTGTGTTAGCTTTTTATGGATGTGACAAGGTGTCGGAGAGAAACACTAAGAGAGGAAGCGTTTGTCTTGTCACATAGTTCTGGGGGCTTGACTCCCACAGAGCTGGCTCTCTTGAGGCAGCTCATCACGGTGGAAGACTTCATGGTTGCTCACTTCATGGGGCCAGGAAACAGAGGTGCCAGAGAGGAACGGGCCAGACAGGAAGAGGACAGACAGGAAGGGGTCAAACTGAAAGGGACCAGAAAGGAAGGGGTATGGGGCAAGATACATTCTTCAAACTACAACCCTGGCAACCTGCTTCCTTCAATGGGGCTCCACCTCCTTACATGCTACCTTCTTCCAGTAACACCTTCAGATTGTAACACTATCAACAACTCAGTTCACTGAGGAAGGCCCTCATGGTCCAGCCACTAACAAGGCCCCAGCATTGAACACCGCTGAGTTGAGATCTGTAGCTTGATCTCATGGAGGCGCTCCTCAACCAAAGCTCCCCCTTCTCAGTCAACTCTAGCTTGTGTCAAGTTGACATCGCCAGCACGATGCAGCTGATGTCCCTCGGCAGAAGAAGGGAGGAGATGCTGCCCCACATGAAACTAGGACTTTGAAAGTCAGAGGCTAGGAACTGAGGCAGTTCTGGGACACGAAGTCTAGAACTAGTAAAATGGTCACTAGTGCCCGTAGCTGGCGCTGACAGAGGACCCTGACAAGGAAGAGGTACTTTGGACACAGTGGGAGAAGTCTAAGGCTCCACTGGAGCTGTGGCACCTTAGATTTGCTTCAGCCAGAATGCTGTCTTATCCTAAATGATGTTGGCATCAAGAAGGTGATGTGAATTATCTTAGTTGGGGTTTCTATTCTTGCACAGACACCATGACCAAAAACCAAGTTGGGAAGGAAGGGGTTTATTCAGCTTACACTTCCACATTGCTGTTCATCACCAAAGGAAGTCAGGACAGGAACTCACACAGGTCAGGAAGCAGGAGCTGATGCAGAGGCCATGGAGGGATGTTACTTACTGGCTTGCTTCCCCTGGCTTGCTCAGCCTGCTTTGTTATAGAACCCAACACTACATCCCAGGGATGGCACCACATACAATGGGCTAGGCCCTTCTCCCTTGATCATTAAGTGAGAAAATTCCTTACAGCTGGATCTCATAGAGGCCTTTCCTCAAGGGAGGCTCCTTTGTCTGCAATAGCTCCAGCTTGTGTCAAGTTAACACACAGAACCAGCCAGTACATGTATGTTTCTATTTTGCTCTGTCTCATTTTTTTCCCTCAAGCCTCGTGTTTCCCAACTGGGCTCCACTCACTGCATAGCTGCTCTGACCTTCTGACTCTCCTCTACCTTCCAAGTGCTGGGATTACAGGTGCGTGCCACCATATCCAGCTACAGTTGAAATTTTCTTACGAGAACAGAGCTGGGAATGTAGAAGGATGAGTGATTTTGTGGCAGCGACCTCGTCTCAGGGTCATGCCTGGCTGCCGTGGCCTGTCCCACATTGTGGTAGTCAGCTATCTATTGCTATACAAAAATACTTGAGAAAAAAACCAACTAAAAGCAAGAAAGGTGTATTAATTGAGCTTATGGTTTCTGAGGTTTCAGCCCATGATCACTTGGCTCTGATGTTTCTGGGCCATGGTGAAGTAGAGCATCATGGGAGGAACATGTAAAAGAACACAGCTGTTTGGCTCCTGGTGTCCAGGAAACAGAAAGACCACTGGAGCAAATATACTCTTCAAAGCCATATTCCCTGTGATCTCCTTCCTCCAACTAGGGCACTACATCCTAGTGGTCCATATGGTTATAAAGTCATCAGTGGGTTGATCCATTGATGTAACCAGAACCCTCCCAGTCACCTTTTGTGAACATTTAACACATGAGTGTACACTTGTGTAATGTATGGAAGCTTCACCTGTCAATAAAATCCCTATGGCCAATGAGCTGAGGCAGGATGAGAAGGTGGGACATCCAGGGGGAAGAGAGAGAGGTTGGGGAGATTCTGAGAGGCATAGTCAGGCACAGGAGATTGGCCCCAAACACAGAAGAAGATGGTCACATGAAAGTAAGGACCAGTAGCCAGCCACGTGGCATGACTTAGACTGGAATAAATGGGTAATGAAGTGATGCGATAGTCTGGAACAAGCAAAGTTTTCAGCCTAGGCATTTACTCATGAAATACCAAGTCTCATAGTTGTCACTTCTGGGAACAAAATGGAAGGATGAAAATCCACAAGGTTACAGACGGCTTTGACGACACAGGAGCACCGGTGCTCTCCAGACTTACCGCTTACGAGTATGGGTATTTTGGATTGTATGGGTACCAGTCAGAGGTCGAGAATGAGTCTATGACAAACTGAATAGGACTGAAATAGGTCCTTATTGAGGACCTATTTTATGTGCAGCAGCCTCCCCTGAGCAAGAGAACACAGGAGTGGGCAAGGCCACCTCATTTATTGAGGACAACGATAAGCACAAGAAGCAAATACTTGACTTGTCAAGTTATGACACAGGCTGGGGAGAAAAGTAAAACCGAAAGCAGGAAGGAGACATGGGGGAAGGCATCTTAGCTAGGCTTCTCAGGGAAGGCACTCTGGTAAGGGAGTCTTTGGGTTGAATTCTGACACTGTGGGGAATGGAGAGGAGGCCACACCAATGGCTTTGATATAGAAGGGAGCTCTGAGGAGCAGAGCTAGGCAGGCTCTGTGACAAGTGTTTCAGTTACAGAGAACAGGGGCAATGGGGTGGTAAGGCGAGCGATCACATGGCTGGAGGATCTGTATCAACACAGGAAGACCATGGGTCCAGGGTGAGGCCATCCCTGCCTGTACTTGCTTCCCCTCTCCCAGCTCTGCTTCTGTCTTGGTAAAAGTTTGCCATCACAGGAGACTATGCTATAAGATAGGGTCCTAGGCCAAGCCAGCAACAGTGAGAATGTTCAGTCCCTGACTCTCCTCAAAACAGAAAACTCCATTAAAGCTCATATACATGGGCAGGGGGCTGCCTCCCCGCTAGACCCATGTCCTCAGCCTCTGAGGGTCTCTTCCTTACACTAGGACAGCAGAACAGATGGGAAAATCCTTCATGGATGAACCCATGCTCCAGGATGTGTACCCTGGCTTGCAGGATCCAAGCACAAGTCATTTCAGGCAGAATTTCCTGCACCATCACCCAGGACAAAAAGCACATTCACTCAATAATAGTGAAAGATATCTTCCAAATCATTGGCCTTAATGTTGGGCAGATGTCGTGTGAAGTGAAGGGAGGGTGAAGTGGGCCTGGACCCGGGGAAGTGGACCTGGTTGGACTGCAGACCCACGTCTTCACGTAGAAATCTTGCTTCCTCACGCCAAAGAAAGTACAGGGGCAAGCATAGTGTAGCTCTGGGGCGAGGGCCCTGGAGGAGCTGGCAGTGCAGGGCCAATCAGAGCCTAAAGTCACTGGGGCTACCGAGGCACAAGCTGCACAGTGGCATGGTTGGTTGCTCTTCTCTCTTGCTGGCTTGAAGCATAATTGTTCTCTCCACGTGGCATTGCAGCTTATCACAAGTGAAGGAGGAGGTGCCAGGCTGCAGTACCTCAAGCACAGGAGGAAAGGGGCTCCAAGCCTGAGGCTCCTCCACTGTTTTAGCTGAATGCAGTGCTGTGAGCTGACAGGCAGGGGTTACTCAGCCATGAGGAAACCTCAGCATTGGTGCCTCAGTAGGTGAGCTTCCCGGGATGATGGGTGACGGGAGACGGGGCTGCATCTGAACAGTGGGCAGATTCTCGAGTCACTCATAGGACACACCCGCCCTCTAGATGGTAGTAGGGGAGTTTGCAGTGACAGGGGCACCCATGAAGGCCACAGACTTACGTGATGGCCACAGACTGCTCTCCCTCCCCCAGTGAGCAATAGCTGCACAGTGTAGGATGACATGGACACCCAGCTTCATCACAGCTTAACACACGACCTTGTGCACACTCCACCACTGCTGTCAGTACAGAGTGGGAAGCACAGTGGATTCTTTATGAGTAGGTTTAGGGGAACCTCATGTGGCCAAAATTCAATCCCAGAACTGTCTGTGCCCAACATCGTGGGATGTGGGATACAATCCAGCTGTGAAGTGGGGCCCATGTGGCCTTAATGGTCACTTCCCAGAGCATCTGGACAGGGATGGGGAGAAGGAAGACTCACAGCCTACAGATTTCCGAAGCTGTGTGAGCATGATCCCTGTGTGAGCATGATCCCTGTGTGAGCATGGTCTCTTTGTGAGCATGATCCCTGTGTGAGCATGATCCCTGTGTGAGCATGGTCTCTTTGTGAGCATGATCCCTGTGTGAGCACCCTGTGTGAGCATGGTCTCTGTGTGAGCATGATCCCTGTGTGAGCATGATCCCTGTGTGAGCATGGTCTCTGTGTGAGCATGATCCCTGTGTGAGCATGGTCTCTGTGTGAGCATGATCCCTGTGTGAGCATGGTCTCTGTGTGAGCATGATCCCTGTGTGAGCATGATCCCTGTGTGAGCAGGATCGCTGTGTGAGCATGATCCCTGTGTGAGCATGATCCTGTGTGAGCATGGTCTCTGTGTGAGCATGATCCCTGTGTGAGCATGGTCTCTGTGTGAGCATGATCGCTGTGTGAGCATGGTCTCTGTGTGAGCATGATCCCTGTGTGAGCATGATCCCTGTGTGAGCATGATCCCTGTGTGAGCATGGTCTCTGTGTGAGCATGATCCCTGTGTGAGCATGATCCCTGTGTGAGCATGATCCCTGTGTGAGCATGGTCTCTGTGTGAGCATGATCCCTGTGTGAGCATGATCCCTGTGTGAGCATAATTGCTGTGTGAGCATTATTCCTGTGTGAGCATGATCCCTGTGTGAGCATGATCTGATTCAGAGGCATGTGCAAAGCCACAGGAACAGCCATAAAGTTGGGCAGGAGTCTTGCTAACCAAGGACACAGGTCACAGGGTCAGAATCTCAAAAAGACATCATTCTCAGTGGGGAAGGGAATGAGGTGGATTTGATCAAAACATATATGAAATTCTCAGACAGACAGACAGAGATGCTGACATGGACCCAGGGAGGAGACAGGAACTATAGAACCATATTGACTGGCTCTAAAAGCTGAGGGCCACAGGTAAGCGGTGTCTTGTTTCACCCACAGTGACACTGTCCTCCTTCCTTTCTTAGGCCACCTCTTGCCCTTTCATATGGCCTGTTGGGGCCAGCGCACAGCTTTCATTAACTGCTAGCTTCTTCAGCTTCTGTAACTCTTCATCAGTTATGGAATAATTGATGGGTGGTTACTAACAGACTTCTGCCTGCCTTCACTCTGCAGGACTTAACATGGCCCCGTGGACTTAACATGAAGAGTATCTTACATTAACACTTGTGGGGGGCTGTCCTATAGTCAAACCTGGGTGGGAACGGGAGTCTGGGGACAGTGGGGTGGCTGTGTACTCACTGTGAGCACAGCTCCTAGAAGTCGTGTGCTCTGATCATCGGACTGCTGGGCAGAGGTGTCTACCACATATGAAGCAAGACACCCCTTTCCTGTGACCCTCAGTTTCTAGGTCCCATCCACATAGCTCTACGGTTTCTGTCTCCTCCCTGGGTCCATGTTGGTATCTCTGTTTGTCTGTTTGAGAATTTCATACATGTTTTGATCAAACCCACTCTTCCCTACAATTCTTCAATGTTCCCCCTCTCTACTTTTCCCTCCCACCTCCATATGCTCTTGTTTTAAAACACCTATTGACTCCAATTTGTGCTGCTTATATGTACACAAATTGCACATATACGACTGTTTACTGGAGCGGGGGTAACCTCTTGGGGTTGGCATCCCTGAAAAGAGCTGACTCTTTCACACAATGCATGCCAGCCACCAGTGAGAAGGCTGCAGCATCCCTCCTACCAGCTGGATTTGAACTGCTTTGTCCTGGGCTGACCTTGAACTCAGAGATCTGCTTGCCTCAGTCTCCTGGGATTAAAGGCGTGTGCTACTTTACCTGGGCCTAAGCTTTTCATGGTCACTACGCCTCAAGATCTCTCTCAAAAGCACTTGTCATCCTATGCCACGATTCAGGTGAGAAACCTGTGTCTTTCAGCCACAAGGTCTGGATCCCAGATGTGCCCTCCATCTCTGGATTGTAGTTCCTTCCAGATGTAGTCAAGTTGACAACCAGGAATAGCCATCACACAGTGTTAAACATGGTAGGAGGCACGAGGTTCTTGTGTTCACAGGTAAGTACTAGGGGAACCTAGAATGTGAAACACTCAGGATTGTTCCTTCAAAGGAAGGAATGCACAGCCTGTTACCCACCCAGAAGGCTGGGACATAGTGAGAATTTTTGTTTCTTTAAAACCCAGTTATGTCATGTGAATGTTTTTGTTTTAATCCCAGGTGTGGGGTATGGGATTGCTTCAGATCGTCCACGGCCACTAACTATGATTTGTCTCATGCTTTAGGCAGGGCATGATTTTGCCAGTTGCAGATAGTTTACATTTGGAAATCTGGGGATTCTTGAGAGGATATAAATAAGAGAGCCCCGAGGTGCCTATGGCAGCTGCTGCTCCCCTTGCTGCCGTGGGTTCCTGCTGCTGGTTCCTGTCGCTTGTTCCTGCTGCTGCTGGTTCTTCCTGCTGATGAGTTGCTGAATTGCTGAATTACTGGTTTGCTGTTTGCTGGTTTGCTGGATTGCTGGAATTGTCCTTCAAAGGAAGGAATGCACAGCCTGTTACCCACAGTTTCAATATAGTGGGTTTGCTGGATTGCTGGCTAGAGATATTCTGACAAACAAAGATTGGACTTCCCCCAAGGAACTCGATGTCTCTAATCAGCAGGAAGTAGTCTAAAGAGGTCTACACCCCTTTCGCCTTTAATATCCTTTCTCTTCTACCTAGTATTGGGAGATTGGAAATGATTGAGGTAGAGAAGAGGGGTAGATATAGAACTCAATAAATATCCAAAACGCACAGTTACACTGGGAGCAGATGTAGCTAAGAGCCTGGTGACCTTTGTGTCATTCATGGGGCCAGGGACCACACCAGGATCCTCCCCACACCCTTATTGTAAGTTTGCTTTACTCATTCAATCTATAGAAGTTACCTTTATGGAAGGTGTCGCGTGTACTCTGCTGGTGTGGTCTGTGGCACTCTACAAAGAGTTTCAATGTAGTCACGTCCAGTCTGTATCTGCTTGTAAGCAGATGTATGTGTGCTTTATTGTGTGCATGGGATTGAGTTGTTTATCACCAGGAAAGTTTTCATCAAATTGTGCTGTGCTTAATTATGCCTGAAATAAGCTATTCGGGTCAGACTCCCAATGTTTGAACCAACACCAGGGGACTCAGTCATGTTGAATTGAACTGTCTTCTTGCCTCTCCTGGGTCATTACTCTGTTGGTCATGGTGATCACAGAAAACTTCATGTGGGGGCAGTGGTCTTCTTGGCTGGTATTGGGAGTATCACACTCACTGGACTCACCTTCAGCTCCAGCTGCCCAGGCACCTGAGATTTTGCCTGCAAGCTCTGCCCCCTAACTCCATGATCTTGTACACTGGGAGTATGTTTTTAAAATGAGTGGGGAAATCTCCTGGATCCCAGAGAATGGCACATCTCCCTCACACTCAGTAAATCTCAGAGCCTGGATACCTATGGGTAGGGTAAGAAAGAGCTATTATGCCAACTCTCCTCTTGATGAAAGCACTTCTGTCTTAAGGTTTCTATTCCTGCACAAAACATCACGACCAAGAAGTGGGTTGGGGAGGAAAGGGTTTATTCAGTTTATACTTCCACATTGCTGTTCACCACCAGAGGAAGTCAGGACTGGAGCTCACACAGGACAGGAACTTGGAGGCAGGAGCTGATGCAGAGGCCATGGAGGGATGCTACTTACTGGCTTGCTTCCCCTGGCTTCCTCAGCCTGCTTTCTTATAGAACCCAGGACTGACCACCAGCCCAGGGATGGCACTGCACACAATGGGTTGGGCCCTCCCCCTTGATCACTAATTGATAAAATGCTTTGCAGCTGTATCTCATGGAGAGATTTCCTCGAGGGAGGCTCCTTTCTCTGTGATAACTCCAGCTTGTGTCAAGTTGACACACAAAACCAGCCAGTACAACTACCTTTCCAGGTGCCAAATGAGCCTACTATGCAGGACCTTGGGTCCCTGTGCAGGCCCACCATGGGCTGAGTTCACGTTACGGTTGACATCTGGGAAATATCACCCATGAGCAATCCACAGCCACCTTTAAATGTCAATCATCTTGATTCCCGTGGCTTTTTGACGGTGTATCTGGACTCACAATAAGGTTCTCCAACTTTATTGTGCTGTCTCTCATGCCAAGGGCCACTCTTTTCATATCCCTGCAGAGTCCTGAGAATAAGTTTCAAGTGCAAAGCAGTATCCCTGGAGACTGGTGAGGAGCCAGGTGTCCCATCACACCTAGCAGTGACAAGGACCCTCGCCAAGGTTATTAATGAAGGATAAGGAGGGCACATGGATTTCCGTCCACACCCGTAGTAATGGGGCAATCGGTCTCCTGTTTAAGGAGTTAATCAATACAGGGTCTGAGTAGGAGCCAGAGCTCAATAATGCAATGGAAATGCATATGGGTGTCATTGACGGTCACTTGTCATCCCAAGACCCAGGGGGATTTGAAACTGAGTGAAAAGCAGAACATGACAACAGTGAAGTGGCAAAGAATTCAGAATCCCATCAAGGTTGCAAGGAAACTGTCATGGTGACGCTTCGACAAGCAAATGTAAATGTGTTTGATGTAAACTCAAAACAAAGGCAAAACGAGGGCATTCCTGCAGACAAAATAGAACATCCTGACAGAAGATGCAGTGAATTCCCAGCTGCATCGGGGACAGGGAGGACTAATGGGACATACAAGGAGGATGGCACACCTCACCTGAAGTAGAGATACGCATGGCCCATGACAAGTGACATGTGTGCCCTGTAACATCTGAGGCAAGACACGGGCAACACTGCACAGCAATCAGGACGGAATGCTAGACGTGTCCAGGGGCCAACAGACACTGGAGAGAGAAAAGGTTGAACAAGGAGCCAAAAAAAATGAATGCAGAAAACATTGTTTCCACATTCCCATGGCTATTCTACAGCACAGTCAAAGGCTCAAACATACCAGTTACAGACAGGAAAAGACCAGCCAACTAGAACAGTGGCTAAGTCACATGAAATGCCCTTCACATGGTGTGCCGACTTGAATGAGAATGGCTGCATGGGTTTATGATTTGAATGCTTGGTTCCCCAGTTGGCAGAAGTGTTTGGGAAGGATTAGGAGGCGTGGCCTTGTTGGTTGGAGGTGTGTCACTGTGGATGGACTTGAGGTTTCAAAGTCTGGCACCATTTCTAGTTAGTGCTTCTGTCAACTTGTGGATGAGGGTGTGAGCTCTCAGCTCCAGGGCTGTCTACCTGCCTGCTGCCGTGCTCCTAACCATGACAGTTATGAACTCTAACCCTCTGTAACCACAAGCCCCTTCTGTAAGTTGCCTGTGCCTCATCACGGCAATAGAAAAGTAACTAAGACACGGGGTGGTGTAGAGAAGGTAAGGCCGACAACGTCACGAATGTCAGTCACATGTAGTCAGGAGCAGCTGCACAAATATCGAAGCGTACTAAGTACTAAAGAGCAGAGAAAATGACCAAAGATAGAGGGACAGGGCAGAACAACAAAAGGACACCCAATCATGAGGACAGGGCAATGGCAAATGTGTGTGTCCCCCTAAGTAGTGAGACATCAGGTGAAAACTGTCAGAAATGAAAGGGGAAACCCACAAATCCTCAGAGCAGTCACTTAAAAACTTGCCTTTCAACTCTCAGTAGAAAAATGGAGCAAAAAGTCAGCCAGGCCGCGGGAAAGCACATGGCATGAGCCATTGTGCCATCACAGCCTGTAGAACACAGCCTCTGGTTCAAGAGCCCAGGGCTCATTCACCAGGACACACTGAGTCCTGTACCATAGCAAAACCTCACCGAACCTAAAGAATCAACTACCAGTGTTCTCCGACTAGAGGAAATCAACCCAAAGATCAATACCATTGGGATTCTCCCAGACAACTGGAAACTAAATAGCACAGGCCAAAAAATAGTCCACGGGTTAAAGATGGAGTTTCAGGAGAAATTAAAAATAGATACATTGAACTAAATGAAAATGAAAAGCAATGTATTTAAATTCATGTGTGAGAGCTAGAGCCACTTGGGAGGGGGAGCAAGGGGGAAGGAGGGAGGGTGAGACAGACAGACACAGAGACAGAGACGGAGAAAGCACTTGATGTCATGAAATCCACTCAGTAGATGAGATGTCTTGAGGCTGATGTCATAGCTTGTGGGTGACTCAGAGCTTTATCTCCAATACTAAGAGAGACAGAGGGGAGGAAGGAAGGAAGAGAAAGGAGGGAGGGAGAGAGGGAGGTGGGGGCAAAATAAATAGAACAAAACGGAACACGTCACAGTAAAGTTAAAAGATGTGAACTCCAAACAGAAAGCAGAAATGATCAAACTGGATCTTAAGATGCCCAAATATATCCTGGTAAAAGGAAAGGACGGGAAAGTCACATCAGGTAAATAATATTTCCAAGGCTGAGCTGAAGGGATGGGGTTACTATTGTTACACAGGGATGATCTGCGGGGAGGGAGGCGGCCATTGGAAATGGGACCGTGACCTGCAGAGATGACGCGGTGGTTAAGACCAGTGGATGCCCTTGTGGAGGACCTGGGTTTGGTTCCCCACCCGCATGGTGTTAACTCCAGCTCCAGGGGCCCCCACACTGTCTCCCGGCCTTCAGGGGAATTGTGCTGAGATATCAGTGCAGACAAAACACCTATACACATTTCTTATTCTCTTTTCAATTCCTGAGCGATATGTCAGAGCCCTAATTTTGCAAGCACTAAACCAAGAGACGAGTCTTTTTATAGACAGTCTTAGAACAGGGCTTCGGATCACACACAGACAACTGATAAAGCAAAAGGGAAAGCACATGCACCCTCATCTCAGCCACAGCTAACACGTCTCTCCCCATAATCAGTGTCACAGCCGTAAGAAAAACAAGGGTAAAAAGATGGACTAAACACACGAACCACCTGAGCTTCCAGTTTACAGGACCCCCCCACCCCACCCCACACACACACTCCCGTGAGAGCACAAGTCACACTTATACCAGCGGCGGAATATTGGATGACGCCCAAATATTTAGAAGCTAAATAGAATCTTTTAGCCAATTGTCAGGTGAAATAAAAAAAAGAGTCAAGAGGAAACTTAGCATTTTGATCTGAATGAAAATACAACACAAGACACCAGTGTTCCCAGCACAGCTCCTCCAACCGTTGGGGGGATCTGAGGCTCGGTCTGTCACTGAAGTAGGTGACCTCCAGAATCTTCAGAGTAGCAGCACGCATCCTCAAATAAGCATCAGGAATTAGATAAATATAAAACCAAAACTCAACAAAAATATAACAGAAATAGAAAAAAAATAGAGACCATCCATGCTGCATATGAACCCCCTTATGCCCAAGTGAAGAGGGAGCCCCCGCTGTATACTGCAAGTGATTTGCCCAGGCCCTAGAAGCTGTTGACACAAAGTCAATGGGGAGCGCATTGTGTTGCTATAGTGAGAAGGGCAAGGGGTCCCAACCTGAGGTCAGGGAGCAGCTGGACTCCAGCATGTGGGCCTTGGATGTCAGCAGCAAAGACTGGCCCTGTTTGCTACTGTGGGAATGCACACCCCCAACTCCGAGGTTTCCGGAGAGGCCCAGGGAGACCTTCTCTGAGTGTGAATGGCACCATCCCACAGGCTGGAGACCTGGATGGGTTAAAGGAGGGGAGAGGAGGAGGTCCTGTAGTACAGGTCTTTCCTTCTCAGCTGCCTGGGCACACGGTGTAAATGGCTTACTCCGCCATACCCTCTCAACCACCATGGCCTGAAGGCCCTGAAAATGTGAGCCCAGGCAAGCTTCTCCTCCTTTTAACACGGCCTCTCTATGTGCCACGGTGGTGGAAAACTGGCCAGCAGTCAACTTTCCAAAGGCGAATGCCAAGGAACGCATCCGGGCCTGTGAGAAAATTCCACCTAAATCAGAAGGTAAATGGCTGGGCAGCATCCTCCAAACTCTCTCTGGGCTTCACCCCAGAAGGCCTTGGGGGTCCTATAAGCAGGAGGGCCAGAGTCTCCAGTTGGGAGGATGAATGAGAAGGTCCTCCTGGACTTCTGCACTCTAAGCCTGCAGCTCACAGGGGGAGTGTTTATTCCAGGGACCTTGCAGACATCCCAAGATTTCAGCTTCATCCCTGCCCTGCCCTCCTTCCCTGCTCAGAGGGCTGCCTGGTGCCTGACACTTGTTTGACTCAGGGTGAAGTGTCTCCGTGGCAGCCAGCAGGGTCCTGAGAGATTCTGCATGGGCTTCAGGACCCTGGTAAAGTCAATGACACTCTGCGATGTTCTGAGTCAGACTGATTCTGAGGTATGTTATCGGGAACAGAGCTTTCTGGCAGCCTTGGGATTGGCTACTGTGTGGAGCAGCATTGTGGGCTTTTGTGTCCCTGAGGTGAGGTCATCTTGGTTCGTGCTGAAGAGACAAAGTGGCCCCGAAGTACCTGCAGTTTTAGAAGCTCAGCTTAATTGGAAACAAATTTTCATGATACTAGTTTCCTTGTGGGGAAAATCAGCTTCAGAAACACAAAAGCAGGAGGCCGGCGAGGGCCTAGAAAGATCCACCTCTGGGCATAATGTGAGCCCTTTCTACAAAGGAACTGAAAGGAGACAATTCTCAGCATTTAAAACAAATTGTGCTGATGGCTGATATTTCCTGAAAGATCCAGGCTGCCTGCTACACAGAGGACAAATCAAGCAGCTGGCACACGCTCCCTCGGGGCTCATCCGAGGGACAAGGAACAGCCCCGAGCGCACTGCCAGCGCTCTGAGGGAAAATTCCTGTCCTCAGGGGAACCAAGGAGGGGAGCGGAGTGGATGCTCTGAAAAACAGAGAGAGCATCGGATGCCTGTGGAGAGGGGAGCTTTCCCACATCTGGAATCCCAGGGAGGGCAGGGGTGCGGGGTGCAGGGGTGCTGGTGGTGAAGCTCCTAATTCTACAAGACAAATTCATCAGAAAAACACAGAGCAGGACTGTGGGAAAAATGGGTTGGGTATGGACAAGTGAGGTACCTAGATGTACACTGGGGTGAGAGTGGGGTGGGGGAGGTGTTGGAGAATCAGCTGCGGAAAACAGATGTGGGGGGTGGTCCTTAATGCTTTCACAGGAGGAACCCCAAACTGTGAAAGCCCTGCTATAGTCAGAAAGGGGAAATGTCACATGTCATGTCCCCAGTCTGCACCAAGAAGAAAGGATGCCTACCCAACCCTTGATGCAGACCCTGTGTCCCGCAGAGTTTAAGGATGGCCCCTCAGGTTACAGATCAGAGGAGCCCCCACATCACAGGCACAGAGCTGAACATCTGCAGGACATGGGCAAGGTCCCTTCCCCTTAGCAGGATGGGAGAAGTTTGCTTTGAGACTTGCATGGGTTCCAAGAGAGAGGACGGGTCTTGGGGAGATGCTCACAGAGGAAGATTTGGAATACTCTGTTTTTGGGGCCCTCATGCTGCATTTGGAGATTTATTAGAGAACCATCGGGATGAACAGGCTTCAACAGGGGTCAGGACGGACAGACTTCAAACATCAGGAGCACCCAGGTAGATGGGGTTGGAGTCTAGGATAGATGGACAGCCCCTTCCACCCTAAAGCCAAGAACCCTAGACAGACTCTAGGTAGAAGATTGTTTCCCTGTTCTAGAAAGGGAGACAGACATGGCTTATGCGTCTCCCCATTTAGGGCATCTTAAGTCTCAAATCCCCATGGAGGAACAGAAACGGAACCCCACTTAGTGTTACCCACACAGCCAGACCCTAGGCAGGAGTCACCCCCGCTTAATGCACACAGTGAACCCCTCCTTCTGAATTCTAGATCTATGGCAAGAGGCCTCTCCATTTGCTGAAATGACTTGATTAGCTTTATTGCCATTAAGTGATTATTCTCTGACTCATGCAGAAACAGTTTGCTGTAACTCGGGATACTGCGTATGAGCAGCGCGTTTAATTTGAATAACTGGGTGCTTGGCGCCTGAGTTTCCCCTACTTACAGGCAATATAGCTACAGCATCTTTATTGATAATAAATTTACCAAAATCCACAGGATGCACAACCGGAATTCTGCCTTCTAAACAAATGTGATTTTTTTTCTTTCAGTTGTATTGTCGTTGTACAAGCAATGCATGGCGTCTAGAATGGAGACATCGAGAACCTGGCATGTAGGATGGGGCTCTGTGGAACGCATCACGTGCACGCGGATCTGTTACTACTTTGGCATGCTTTATTTAATTTCCAGATGTTTTGAGTGTTGTTCCTGTAGAGTCCCCACTGACCGAGGAGTCCCAGCTCTGTCTCACTCATAAAACCGAACACGGCTTACCCCTTTCTGCTCCGCACTTGTTGCAGCGACGCGGACGAATGCGCACGCGCACTTTGATGCAGGCGGGAACCAGAACTCTAAGGGCGGTGCTCCCAAATACAGTCTTGAGTGGGCTGTGTCCTCTTCTGCGCTTCTGGACTGGGGAGCACAGCAAGGTACCTAGGACTATCGTCTTTGGGTTGTTTGTGTCTTGGCTTGTTAACAGTTCCTCAGTGCACCTTCGGACAGGATGTTTGTCTGTCACTGGTTGTCCTCTCTGTTAGGTGGATGAAGACTGCGGTAGTGAGCAGGGTGCAGTGCCCCCACGGAGAGCTGTGGTGGCTGTCATCTGTACCACCTGCTGTGGTAGTCACGATGAGTCTGAGCCCTCCTCCCCAAGCCCACTCACTCCTCTGCACCTGGAACCCGTTTGCCTCTTTCACCACTCCTCAACTTGGCAACTTTTCCCACAGGTTTAAAGTACAGCACGTGGTGACAAAAATCAACTTGAAGAAGAAGGGTTCAGTTTGACTCACAGTCCGAGGCTACAAGGAGGAAGGCCTGGCTGCAGGAGCAGGATTCCGTTGACCAGGCTGCATCCAGTCAGGAAACAGAGAGGTCGATGCTGGGGCTCAGCTCTTTCTCCTTTCTCAGTCCAGACCCCCAACCCACGTGATGGTGCCACCCGCAGTGGGTAGATCTTCCCTTCCCCTTTAATCCAATCAGGATAAATCCCCCACAGGCATGCCCAGAGCCCCGTTGTCCCTGTGACGCCAGTTTGTCAGGTTGGGAGTTAACACGCATCCCATAGCTTAGCCCTTGAGAGCCAGAAGCTCAGCACAGCCAGGCTGGGCCTGCTTCAGGTCATAGGAGGCAGGGACCAGGACGTGGCCCACTCCAGTCCCAGTAGATGTTTTCGGGAAGACCATGTGTCCAGGTCATGGGGATATGGCCTTGTTCACATCCTTGTGTCTGTGTGACGGAGGAGGACACTATTTCTTGCTGGCCATAAGCTGGGGCGGCTGTTTCTTAAGTTTCTGACACAGCCCTGAGGTATGCTGGCAGTACACAGTATGGCTTCAAGTAGGCAGTGGGAGAGGAGCAAGTGACCCTGGTATGTTATATACTATCTTAAAGTGCTATTTTTAACACACACACACACACACACACACACACACACACACAGAGAGAGAGAGAGAGAGAGAGAGAGAGAGAGAGAGAGAGAGAGAGGACAGAAACAGAGACAGAGAGACACAGAGAGAACACAAAGGAACAGATTTTAAACACACAAGTGGTAGGGACTGTGAAATGGCACAGCAGTTTCTGCACTTGCTGCTCTTGCAAAGGGCCTTACCCTGTGTTAGGCGGCTGTGAGCAGCTTCAGGGATCCGATGCCTCTGGCCTCCAAAGACACCGACACTCAGGAGCACACATACGCATACACTCAAAAACAGACATGTACTTACTTATTTTATGCATATACGTGTGTATCTGAGTGCACGTATGTGCACCTGGTGTATGCGGGTGCCTGACGAGACCAGAAGATCCCCTGGAACTGGAGCTCCAGGCAGTTGTCACCCGCCCAACATAGATAACGAGCCTGGGTCCTTTGCAAGAACAGCATGTGTTCTTAATCACTGAGCTACCCCTCCAGCTCTTTTAATTAAAAGTAAATCTTAAAAAAAAATGCAAACAATAGAAACTGCCTATGAGGGCAAACAAATGTCGTTTAACCCAGAGACTAAAATAGTCATTATGAGTTATGAAGATGTTCAGATAACAAAAAAAACAAAAAAACCTTGATTAAGTTAGAAAATGCAGATGTGACAATGGTGTCTCACCATAGCATCAATAAAAAGATCGATTAAAAAATATTAAGCTGGTAGGAGTAACGCATTTGTCATGCACGTGTGAGGAACTGAGTGTGATCTTAGCAATATGCACGTGGACACCGTGGCCCACATTGTAATCCCAACGATGATGAGGGAGGTGGTCAAAACCCACGGGTTCCTGGGGATCACGCCAGCTAGCCTAGCTTATGTGCTGACATTCAAGGCCTGTGAGAGGCCCCCGGCTCTAAAGTTGGTGGATGGTGCCTGAGAAACATCTGAGGTTATCCTCTGACCTCCACAAGCATGCATATAGGGGCACCCCTCTCCACCCCTCACAAACCTGTGTACCCACCCATCAACATCCCCACTCACACACACGCACACACGAGAGAGAGAGAGAGAGAGAGAGAGAGAGAGAGAGAGAGAGAGAGAGAGAGAGAGACTCTGCAAATAAGCAGAAAGACTAAAATTATGTCTCAATCTCTTGGCTAATGTCAAGTGAGGACTCTGTCACTTTCAACCAAGTCTTCCCTGAATTCCCTCAACCACTTAACATTATCCAACTGTCCTACCTCTCCTGTGGGCCTCAAGTGCTCAGCTAAGACAGAAACAGTGCTTGGAGCAGCGGGTGGGGAAAGGGAAGGCCACAGACACTTTCAAAGCTCTCACAGTGGTGCGATCCCTGAACACCAGTACAGCCCCTTAAGGTTCACGGGTGCTTTGGAATTCTTTTTAAAGGACAGGAGGTTAGGACTAAGGAATCTGAGGAACTGGTACGGTGGGATTAGGTTATCATAGTCCCTAGACTGGAAGGTGAAGTTAAGTAAACGGAGGAGAGAGCGAAGCTCGGAAGCAGACGTCGTAACCTCCAGGCCGATGAAGCAAAGCAGGTTTCAGATGCTCTGAGTCCGGCAAGAGCTGGTTTGGTTTCATTTTGATCTCCGGCTTCTGTGCTGAAGACAGCTGTGCCTTGCAGGGAGAGGCTTCACATAAATGTGTCTCAGGATCCCTTCCACCGTGCCAGTGTGCCCACTCTCTCCACACAGTTGTCCCCTCCTCTTCATTCTGTCCTTCCTCACCCTCCTCCTCCCACCCCTTCTTATTTTTTGCCTTTGTCCTTCTTTGGCTCAGAAGTTTCCTCCTTGCCGCTCTGCTCCCGCTCGCCCGCATGCTTCTAGAGCGTCTTTCAATGGTGTAACCAACGGCTGCACTGGAACCCCATCTCCTCCGTGGCTGACCGCACGTCACTGCATCGAACCGCGCTTCCCTTTCACTGTGAAGTCATCCACACAGGATGTGGCAGACAGAAGGGAGACACGGACAGCGGGCACAGGAGGTGGCACTTTGTCCTCCTTGGAGAAATTAATGTGGTCAGGAATGCCTCCTCGCTGGTCCTGGTAATGAGGGCGCGTTGGGCAGATTTAGGTACCTGGCCTCTCCGCCATCGCTCGGGCCTCTGCTCAGGCCTGAGCTTCCTCCACCTTAGGCCTCCTCTTCAGACAGTTCTGGTGTCTGGACTTCCCGTGTTGCTGAGATCTTGGGAATTTTGTTTTCGATGCTGATTTTATTTTTAAACAACAGATTACAGGGTAGTCAACAAAGTTCTGTGTTCTGGTTGACAATATTGATATATATATGTGTGTGTTTCTACCAAAGACAAATTCAAGAGAAATCTAATTTTTATTACAAATTCTGTCTTTAACATATCATACAAAACCAACAACAACAAAGTGGTTTATGTCACTTTTTCTTAAAACGGAAGAAAAAATAAACAGGCCCAAACAATAAACAAACAAGAGACAAGTTCCAATATGAGAGTAGATTGGACTCAGCCAACCACGGCCTCAAGTTCACAAACCCAAGTGTGAAGCTGACCATGGGCACTGTTAAAGGCCTACTGTGTGATCTGAAAACTGACTGTGGGCACTGTTAAAGGCCCACTGTGTGATCTGGAAGCTGACTGTGGGCACTGTTAAAGACCCACTGTGTGATCTGAAAGCTGACTGTGGGCACTGTTAAAGGCCCACTGTGTGATCTGAAAGCTGACTGTGGGCACTGTTAAAGACCCACTGTGTGATCTGAAAGCTGACTGTGGGCACTGTTAAAGACCCACTGTGTGATCTGAAAGCTGACTGTGTGCACTGTTAAAGGCCCACTGTGTGATCTGAAAGCTGACTGTGGGCACTGTTAAAGGCCCACTGTGTGATCTGAAAGCTGACTGTGGGCACTGTTAAAGGCTCACTGTGTGATCTGAAAACCATTCGTATTTGATACAGACACTGGGAAGAGTACTTATAGCAGACATACTTTCAAAAGCCTTATCCTGGTTGTTTGGTTTTGGGTCCCAGGACCTATCAAAGCAGACCTGGCCTCCTGGTTCCCCCATTATCCCTTAGTCCCTACCTGGCAAATCCTGTCCCCAACCATGAACTTTTCAGCCCAGGGTCTGGACTGCCCTTCCCAGAGGCTCCTCCCTATATAATCTGGACATTTTGGTCTCCTCTCTTCTCCTTCCCTTCTCTCTTTCTCTTCTCCCTCCTCCACCCTCTCCCCGTGCTGACTTCCCTGGCCTTAGTCCAGGGAAACGAGTAGTTTCTCGTTAAGCCCACCTGTAATATATTCTAATCTGGCTTGAATCGGCTCATTTCACTGGTGGAGAAATAGTTTGTCAGCGGTGACCTTTGAAGATGCGTCTCGGTGCTGAATCAGGGGCGCGAAGGCTGACCATCCAAAACCAAGTAGTGGTCATTCTACAGTGAGAGAGCTTGTTCTCAGCCTGGCCTGGCCAGCTTTACAGGTTGCAGAGGGCAGCTCAGCAGATGGACTGGGAGGATCTTAGCCTCAGGAGCAAGGCTGTGAATAGTGACCTCAAGGTAAGCAAGAAGGCAGAGCCTAGGAAGAACAGGCTGGGGGGCGGGGGGAGTGTGGGCCCTGTGTCCTGTGCCAGAGCCAGTTGTTATAGCCCCGGCCTTGGAGCGAGTGCACGGGAGGAAACACCTTTAGAGAACCCTGTAAAAGTAATTGGGGGGGGGTCTTCCTCCCCTTGCTCCTAAATAATTACCGAGTGTTCCCAGCCCACTCTAGCCTGTTTTAGCTCCCGAATGAACAACACTGAGACCTCGTAGATTTATTAACAAGCAGGCAGCCCTACCTGGGCAGACATCCACTTATTCTAACCCTACAGGGCTAGCTCTGCTACTTCCCAGCCACATGGTCCTCGACCTGCAATCCCAGCCTTGCTCAGCCTTGCTCTGTTCCATGTGTATCTCCGGTGACATCCCCTGGTCCCTCCACCTCATCTCTCCTCACCTTCCTCTCTTCCCTCACCTGGGACCCCCATCCCTGGGATCGGATATTCTGCCTTCCCTTTTTCCTCTGCCCAGTTATCAGCTGAATCAGCTCCCCATTAACCAATCCGAGGTGATGGAAAACAATTTTTACATAACAGTGAGACCGGAGATGCTTGACTGGGACCAGATGTCTGGGCATAGAAATCAGCATCTGAATACACAGTGCACAAAACCATCCCCCATCGGAGCCCAGGCAGCTGGCCCAGCCTCACAGATACTTCCTTGAGCCTAGAAGCTCCTGTCTTCTTAGCTCATGAGGCTAAGGGGTAGTGGCCAATCAGAGTTCAGAGCTGGAGTCAAAGATGGCAGGCACGACTGTGGCCTCCTGCATGCACCCTCAGTCAAACACATGTCAGCTACGTAGCCTTGAGCCCTGATGTCATCTTTGCAGGATACCCTGGGCTCTAAGGTCCTGTTGGGTCACAGAGGGCTGCCATCTGTCCTCCCAGGCTCTGAGCAGGACAGGAAGGCAAGAAGGCACGTGGATCACATCAGTGGCTCTAGAAAGGTCAAGTGTAGTAAAAATATTTTAAAAAACAATCCCAGTGCAGTTTTTTTTTCCCCATTTTTGACCATATATGTTCCCAAGTGAAAGACATATACAGCCTTTATATTTTTAAATATGCCTTAGGCAGCACAATAGCTGGGTAACTGCCTACCCTCTGTGCTGTTAGGATCCACTTTCCTACTGATAACTCGTACTTGTTAAGTTCTGTGCTTTGTGTGGGCTGCTCTTAACTCCGACCTGGCCAGCCCGCATACATGTCGGTGTTTTCATGGCTCAGCTGTCCCATGGCAGCTCTTCCTCCCTCTTGCATGTTCTTCCTCTTCCATGGCGGCTCCTTTCTCTCTCCTCCTCCCTCTTCCCTGTGGTCTCAAGCCCTGGAAACCTAAACCCCGCCTCTGTCTCTTCTCCCTGGCTATTGGCTGCTGCCTTCTGTATTTACCTGTCTCACCGGGACTTTCTTACCTCGGACACGTTTGGAGGACCCAAATCAATGTTAGAATATAAGCAGCGCTAGGCCAACCCACTACATCCCTCCCGCCCCCCATTTTGTCCAGTTAAAAAGGCTCTTGAACAGTCTCGGAGGAACCCATAATGAGATCTTACATCTGGGAGGCAAACTCGAGGCAACAGACAGGCCAGGAGTTGGAACCCAACTGTGGACCTAGCTGGCTAAATGGCTGAAGCCCCGCTGGTCCCCTCCCATCTTGGTAACAGCAGGAAGTGACGCACAGGTGGCTCCAGAGTAGGGGAGAGGGAGGGTGTCCAAGGCATCTGAGGTTCTAGGCCCCTTCCTCTCTCTCACCGCCCCTGTGCATAGCCCATCCCCCAGCCTCCAGTGAGCGCCCTCACTGTTGGGAGGGGTCCTAAGACCTGAGGTCTCCAATGGCTTCAAACTAACTCCAGTACCAAGACTTTGCAAGAGTCAGAGAGGGGAGGCCAAACACCACAGCCCGGGCCCCCATGCAGCTTAGTGCACATAGTACCTTGCCCGTGTCCCATCTCCCAGGATGAGGTTCCTTTGGCCTCTCTGAAAGGGAGTCCATCATCACCGAGTGAAACAGGAAATGCCCAGACTTGCTGTAGTAGTTGCTTTTCTTGTTCTTGTGATTAAAAAAAAATAAAAAAAAGCAAGCCCAAGCGGAAGGGTTTTCTCTGGCTCCAGTTCAAGTACAGCCCATCACGGCTGGGAAGGTGTGGTGGCAACAGCTTAGGGCCACTGCCTACATGTCATCTGCAGTCAGGAAGCAGAGAAGCCTGAGACCAGCGACGTTAAAACCTCAGGCAGGCCGTTTCATCCCATGCCTTTCTGTCTGGCCTTTCGCGAGCTTAATCAATGGAGAGTCTTAGACCTGGAGTCTGAATGGATGGATGGGGGTGGGATGGGATTCAAGAGGCCCTCTTGTCTGGCCCGGGTCCCCTGATCTCCCTGCTGGTGATACTGCCCAGTCTGTAACGCTTCCCAGGTCAAAGCTGGACTCCGAGATGCTCAGCACTCTGGTCCCTCCCGTGTGGACATGGTACCTAGAGAACCACACTTTTCATATGCCTTGAGCCTGAAACACCTATAGGTACATAACCATAGCAACCACATGGTGGCCTGGAGACCAGTGCTCTGCCAGCCTGGCACAAGCCAGAGGCATCTGTAGTTGCGGCAACCCAAAGGCTCTGTTCTCTTGGCCTCCCGCTAGCCCTGTCTGGATGCTTCTTGGGAGCCTCTAAGGCCAGAGAGGAGGCCTGGGTACTGCTGACAAGAGGGTGGGATGCTGGCCAGTTTAAAAAGGGAAAAGATGATCTGGAAGTGTTTAAAGGAAGAGAAGTAATTATACCTGTTATATGTATATTCAAAAAGCTTGGCAGCTTGGAAATAGAGCCCGGATCTGCCATTTCTTCCTATTTCCTGTAATTTCCCCTACTATTGTCCAGGGCTCACTGAGCCAGCTCGCCCTTCTCCCAGATGGTCCCTTCTTCTCAACAGCTGCCGGTTCCCAACCAGCCCTGCCAAGACTCACTTTAGGCCAAGGAGAATAGTGAAAAGGGGTGGCTCCAAGTCTTAGGGAGCACTGAGCACTGACATCAGGGGTGACCAGGGTCACCTTGCTGGATACAAGGCACCTCAGGGCTGCAGAGACCTGACGACAGGCAGCCGTTAGCTGGGTGGCTGCTTGCATTAGGCATCAGGGGCCAATTCATTGTATGGACCTTGAGATTCTCTCTGCCATGAGCCCATCTCCAGGTTGAGCAGCCGGGATGTCCAGCCCTCCTCAGGGTCTGTCCACAAGACTGCACAACCTGCAGGTCTCAGGACTCCAAGCGTGCTGTGTGAAAGCAAGAGTCCACTGACAGCAGCAAGAGTCCCCCACGGGATAGATTCAAGGGCTGAGCAGTGCTGCTACCGACACTTCCCACTGGGCAGTAACCGGAGGGTACTGTTTGGGCACTGGCTGTTCATCCTTAGACCCAGCTGTGTTCACCTCCCGGAGTGACAATATGATTCACCTGGCCTTTAAAAATATGAATCAGCGCTTGCCTAGCAAGTGCAAGGCCCTGGGTTCGGTCCCCAGCTCCGAAAAAAAGAAAAAAAAAAATGAATCAGAGCCGTGTGGTGGTGGTGGTCCATGCCTTTGATCCCAGCGCTAAGGGAGGTAGAGGCTGGTGGATCTCTGGGTTTGAGTCCAGCCTGGTCTACAGAGTGGGTTCCAGGGTAGCCTAGGCCACACGGGGGAAACCTTATCTCAAATAAACAACTAACACCACCATCAACAACAAAAACAGACTCTGGAGAATGATCCTAGGGAGCCCTGTACGCAGGTAACATGGTTGGTAGGAAACTGGCTGATGGGTTGGTTACCTTTTTAGCCCCCACCCCCCAACACTCTAAGAACTCGGATATAAGATGTGTGAGCGCTAAGGGGCAGGGATATCAGTAGTGACTCCTGGTCCCTCCCAAGGCACAGCATACAGAGCACAGAGCAGGCAGCATATCCATATTCAAGTGTCTCTACAGAAATCACACAGGATCTCTGAGCAGCTGTGTGCCGAGGGTTATCTAAGAATGCTGGAGCTTCCTTCTCTTTGTGGCTACAATGACAAGAGGGGGCTCAGAGTCTGAAAGTTGGCTGTGATGCTGATCAGTAAGGCTTCTCTCCTACCCCAGTGTGGACTTCAGACTCTTCTCTCTTATAAGGAAGGAGAAGTCCTTCATTACCTGAATTTCATCAGTAACAGAGTCTGGGGACAGCCATTCTCTCCAGCTTAGTCACTGAGTAAGGTAGCTGAACCAGCCAGTGCATTAAAAGGTTGGCAACACAGTGACCCCTGTCAAAAATAAATTTTGATGGAGAGCTTATAGAATGAGGTGATTAAGGGCAGGTGCACACATCTGTCCTGACCTCTGCACCTGCCGGGCTCCTACCAGCTGTGACCACTCTTTCCTGTATAACCACCCGTGTCAGTTTCCAATGAGAGGGTCCTTCAAGACAGTGCTGTTTATTCCATCGGCCAGCTATTACCCACAAGGAAGCTTTCTCTAGCTCTGCCCCACCCCTCACCTCTCCATTGCTCCGTTGTGCTTAGAGCAACCTAAGCCTCTAAAGGTCAGACTGAAGGATGGAGCCAGGCAGATCTGTGAGGCTGCATGCATGGAATGCCAACCATTGGGGACTGTGGGCGATTCCCCGTGTGTCCTACAGGCAAAGGGTGGCCCACAAGCACAGACAGCTTCACTTCGAAGCTCATCTTGCATTTCCCTGCGGCAGGCAGTGGAGAGGATTGAAGGAAGGGTTCGGAGAGTGCTAGAGGGGTCTGAGATGGAGGATCCCCACATTTGGATCTTACCATCTGCTGGGCTGTGCCCCCGGGACTGTGAGGAGGGAAGCCAGTGTGTGCGTCTTTGTCTCAATCTGGCTCCCAGGTTGGCTCCAAGGTGACACATTTCATTTCTTGCCATTGACCTGCTGGCTGAGGCCCCATTCACATCCTATTGGATTATGCTCCCACCCTGGAATGCTCTGGCTCTGAGTCCTGTCCATTCACTCTGCCATGAGGCTACTGAGTTTGGTAGGAACACGGGGGCCCTCTGCTTTCAATCCACATAGAATGAAAAAGATCCAACTGTTCTTGGCTCCACCCCTTCTAGGAAAATGCAGGTGTAAAAGATTTGTTTGACTGACATCTTCCAACCTGCTCACGGTGCCGATGCTACCTACACTGCTTTGAAGATCCCTTGCTACAGATCCTTTGGGGTACGCCTATACTGGAAATGTCTGGTACTAGGGTGTCTGCTGAGAACTCCAGAGAAAACAGGACACACTAAAACCCACGGCTTAGGCCTCCCGACCAGGAGTCCAGAGCCATGCAGCACAAATTCTTGTCATATCCTCTAGTTTTGCCTTCTTTCAGATGAGCCTCCCTCTAAAAAAACCGAACAGGAAGAAAGGACCCGAGGGCTGAAGTCCTGGTAGAAGCACTGCCCTTAAGGGCTGGCTTTCTATTAGACGTAAAGCCCAGGGTGACTCAGGCTCGTCCGCCCTTCACCCAGCTCAGAGCTGTGTCCTCTCAAAGCCCAGTGTAGCCTGGTGGCTTCAGCCCTACCCTTGCTGATCAGCCCCAGGGCAGGCCTGCCTCCTCACCAGCTCACAGCCAATCCAGAAGTCCGTTTTGGTAAACAGAACACAGGGTGTTTCCAAGCAATTAGGAGCCAGCAGGCTTCAGAAGAGGGGCCCCGTGTAAACCAAGAGAAACATTGTTCATTCCTGGTGCATTGCACAGCCAGACACTTACATCAAGGTGTAGCCTGACTGCAGGTTCCTGGACCCCCCTGGTACCCTTCATCCTGCAAGTGGCGGTTTAGTCACATGCTGCCCTCACTGAACTGCTCTGCCTGGTGAGCGGCTATGTGTCGTGGCACCGTGGCTGTGTGGTGGGTTGTGCTTGGCAGCAGTCTGATGCCCGGGGAGCATGCCAGCTGCCACTAGGCTGCAGGCTGAGCCTTGCTGTGCTGAAGACAGAGGAAACCATGAGAGCATTAAGTCCATGAGGACTTCCTCTGTCAACAGAAACACACAGAAGCAGTGTTGAGACAGTGCTCTGTTCCTGAGCCTCAAAGTGCTGAGGCCGCCAATGTGGGCTGCTCGAAGTGCATGGTTAGATTCCAGCCCCGCTCCACGTCTCCAGTGTCCTCTAAGAGCTCCATCCTGGAGACTGAAGAGAATCCTCATCCTCCCCTGGAGAGTGAACACAGGAAGTGGGCAGGTGGACTCCTGCAGCATCACACATCACGAGTGTCACACTACACACAGGGAGTAGCCACCAGGGAAAGAAACAAGCACTCGGACTCTGAGGGACGGAGTCTGTGCTGACGTGCTAGCCACCATGGCTGAGGTCTCTGGGCAGTGGCCCAGCAGCTACTGCGGACAGCGCTGCATGTCTGCTATGTGGGTTTTCAGGGGCAGCAGCACCATCAGGCCAGGGGCAGTAGTAGGGCCAAGATAAAGATGCTTTCTTTCTTTAACCCTCTCAGGGGCTCAAAGGTACTCAAACCACAAAATTCCAGGGCTGGTCCATTTCAGAAGGGGGGGAGGGGCAGCCAGCAGGTTGGTGGCAACAGCCATAAGGCTAGCTTTTCTGGAAGATCAAAGTGTTCTCTTCTGTACTGTCTAACACTGACCTGTTCCCCAACCATGTGCTGTGCTGTGCGTGCCTGAATGGAGCCCAGTGCTACCAGGGAACTGAGTGCTAAATTTCATTAACTTTTAATTAAGTTAAATGTAAGTTACACGTGCTCAGAGCAGCCACAGCAGGATTCGCGGTACAGACTCGCAGCTTAGGACAGACAACTTAAAGCAGCTCCTGAACAGCAATGCAGATGACACCAGTTCCTAAGGACTCCTCCTCAGGTGAACAATTAGACGCCACTGCTCTTTCCACTTGGGACTGGCACCCTCATTTTTGATAAGAGCATGTGTACCCACATTCTATACTCAGCTTGTGCTTCAGAGACAAGAGCAGGGAGCCCCGAGGGCAGCCAGGAATGAGCCTGCTCTAAGACCAGGTTCTGCTAGTCTATGGTCATTCTTCTTTCCCGTTCTGCTCTAATGTGCTGTTAAAAGAATAAATGCTTCAGAAAAAAAACGCTTCAGCACTGTGTGAGTGACCCAAACTGCAGGGCAGGGCTGGGGGGCGCAGGGCTGAGCATCCTCAGCCCCCGGGCACGTGTGTGCCACGCAGACACAGGGTGAGGGGCTACAGAGCCGGCTTTATTTCTTCAAGTTGGAAGAGCTCAAGGAAACAGCACTGGGACACAGGGCTTCCAGTGGGAGCTGGGCTTTCAGCAGACCAGCTTTGTTTGGTTTTCCCCCAGATGATTCCAAACGCTAGAAGGTTCCAGAATCTTGTCAATGGAAGTTGATTCTTCAAACTCTGAGTAGGCATAGGGCAGACTCTTCTTGTTAGATCACTTTTTTCTGGCAATTTCTTGATCATTTGCTTTTTTCCTGTTGTCTTGTAAAGCTTTGGAGTTCATAGAGTTGGGCAGAGCAGACTTCTTCGTAGCTGTGACACAGCTAGGCAGAGGCCACCATTCACTTCAGCCAGATCCACTTGTCACCCACATCGGCATTGTACCCAGGGGCGTACTTGCGGCCTGGCAGCTGTTGGAGGAAAGGCACTAAACAGTGTTTAGAGTAAAGACCACTTTCCCAACCCTCGGGGTTGGTCCCAGGGATATGGAGACAGGGATCTATTGTAATAAAGTAGCCTCGCCCACAGAAGTCCTGTCCAGGACAGTGACCCAATGTAGAAGATAAAGATTTTGGAGTAGGCCAATTCAGAGCCCGAATCTGGGCTTGGGTAGCAGCTGACCTGGTCAGCCCATCAACTCTTCTTCATTTACAAAACCAGAGCGCACTACTCTGGCTAGGCCACCCAAAGCCGCCACTGGCAGGAGGCAGGGTCAGCTTTCCTGTTCCCATGCCCTTGGGGCCAGCTCACCAGCACAGCCAGCTCTGCTGCCAGCACTGCCCAGTCAAGGTTTGATTCTCAAGTGCTGCAGCCTGGGAGGGGCTAGCTCACCTATGCCTTCGCCACCAGGGCCAGCTCCCCTGTATTGCCCAAGAGAGTTACAGTTTAACTCCCCTTCCCCCAGTGATACAGCCAGTGAGGGGCAAAAGGGACCAGGAACCACCCCCACCCCCACATGACCTCATGGCAGATGAGTAGCAGGACCAGCTCTCCTCAGACCATCAACTCATTGCAATGGACATTTACAAGTGAAGATGTGTGGACAGAGGGATACTGTGGGATGAACTGCGACATACTGCAGCTTCCACCATGAGGTGTTTTCTATGCTGCTTGTTGTTGATGCTGGTTTGTGTGTTTTATTTGATAGGGGGAGGCTGCAAGAGTCAAGGGTGGGTATAAGGGTATAAGGGGAGATGAGTGGGACTGGGGTGTGTGAGGTGAAACTCACGAAGAATCAATAAAAAGTTTAAAAAAAAGCTGCTGACTCACTCATGAATTCCTATACTTATTCACTGAGGGCTCCCACCGCACCACTGATGCTCAAAATACTTGAGGAAGTAACTTTCTCTTCCAGTATCTTAGCTAATATTAATTTAGGGACCTAAGAAAAATCTTGAAAAGTTTTTCAGGTGATGGCTTATTTTGAAATATATTAATTTGAACCTTCTTGGAGATTTTTTTTTTTCAGGATTTATTATTGTAAATACTTCAGATCATCTTTGTAAGTTTCAGTAGTTTGTTGTGTGGGTAATCATGTGTTCAGATATGTCTGTGGGTTCCTGTGTCCCCTTTTTAGGAAGAAAAAAAGGAGGCTGTGGTCCCTTGGGAGCCACTGAACTGCCCAGGCCTGAAGGAGCATTGGCAAGAAGTCCTCTGGCAGCCATGGGCCTGGAGCTGTCACTGGGGTGAGAGGGTGAAGAGCTCAGCCTCCCTCTGCCAGCAGCCTTGTCCTTCCCTAGCTGATGGCACAGACAAGGGCACAGAAAGAACTACAGACAGACAAAGTGAGTGACAGGGACCTGTCTAGCAGAACAGGAGGATGCAGCACAGCCTCAGGAGTAGCCTATCAGGACACTGTTGGTGGGCCGGCAGCTAGCGGCAGGAGGCTTCTCTGCAGAGAGAAGGTGAGTGTCTGGAATGGCCTCAGGCAAGGTGCGCGGGTACAGTGTGCTGGGAGAAGCCACTGAAACAGAGCCTCTCCAACGGCCACCCAGCTGGAGAGGCCACTCCTTCTCCCTTGCTGAACCATCCACACAGTTATGTTTGAGGAACAGAACATGCACACCCTTTGAGGATTATATCTACACTGACTGTCACTGCAAACAAGGCGTCTCTACCTACAGGGTACAAGTTGGCACGGTGGCTTCACCAAGGCCCAGTTGGAAGCTTGAGAGGCAGTGGCAACTGTCACCTTGTTATACCAAGTGAAGCTACAGGTTGGTATTACACAGTGGCCAGTTGGTCAGTGTGTTCTGGGACTTCCAATCACCACTGTCCTGAATTTAAACAAGAGCAAGTCAAAACTAGCTGAAGGCACCAACCTGCTGAGCGCCACAGTCTACTAACTGCTTCATAAAAGCCACTCTCTGGAAATCTTAGGGGCATTTGGTTGGAGTATAAAATCTAGTGAGGGGTGCTCTGTTCTCAGGTTCTGGGGAGAAAGCGCAGCACTTGAACATATATAAAAGCACTGCTAAGTTCCCAGTATCTAACTGTGCTTGTCTGTGAGCAGGAGGCCATGTTGAATCTAAACCAACAATTAAGGTTTTTGGGAGTTGCAAAGGAAGCCCAAGATCCAGCTGCCTTTGGGGAGGGCCCTGGGCAGCTGGCGACAGAAAGTCAGGACATTCTTCTGTCCCTCTATAGGATGCACAGGTATTTGTTTTTTCCATTCAGAATAAGTCACTTGCCTCGAGTACACAGCCATTCCATCCACAGAGCAAGAACCAGCCCCTCCTCACACATGAGCACAAGAGAGATCTCAGTCTCCCAACTCTGGAGTGGGTCCTATGTCCAAGTCCCTAGACAGCTCATCTACTGCCCCCGGTCTGAGGATGGACCCGTGCTGCTGAGCCCTGCTGTGTCAGCCCCCATTCCACCTTACAATGCTCCCCCTTGCTGCGTGCTTCGGATAAACTCCCAGATACAGAACTGCTTGCTGTAGCAAAACAGCCTGAAGAGCAGGTGTGGAAAGCGCCCCCTCCATGGTTTAACTTGACAGTGTGGAAGAGCTGGTCTGGATTACTGTGCGGAGGCTCAGGCAAGGGCGTAGACTCAGCATGCTCTCTCCTTAAACCCTAACCATGACACTGGACTGCTAGGACCCTCCTCCAGGATCAGCCCTGGCCACTGACGGTCACTGCAAACAAGGCACCCCTACCCGCTGTGTGCAAGCTGGCTGTGGTGGCTTCACCAAGGTCTAATTGGGAGCCTGAGAGGCAGTGGCAAGCTTGTGGATACCAAGTGAAGCTACTGAGTCCGGAGTCAAGCAACAAGAAGGAAAGAGTTCTGAGAGTCGTACAAGGTGCCACAGCCTGTACATGCCACAGCCAGCTTGAGTGCATACCCCAGTCTTCAGCATGGACCCCACCCCTATCCTGACCATATCTTGGACTTGGGTCAACTTGGAACAGAGCAGCCTCTAGGCCCTGGACTCCAGTGCTGGGGCCTGAGAACTTGAGAGCTGCCAGACTAACCATCAGCAAGTAACCGGAGCTTCCAACCTGACAGCTGAGACCCACGCCCTGTCTGATTCTGAACAAGCCACAGTGTAGAAGGTAGGGACTTGGAGTCTAGGCAGAGAGGAAGCTACAGAATTTGTTACAGGGCCACTAGTCTTTGGCTGAAGTCAATGTCCATGTGTGGCTGGACAAACAGCCTCCAGGAGCTGTAAGCAGAACGAATCCATGGCTACTCATTGAAGGCTATGGGTCAGATGGGTGCCTACAGCCACTCCTCACACACAAGCACAGAGAGATCTCAGGCCATATTGTACCCCAAGCTATGCTAGAGGCACTGGAAATCTGGAACTCAGTGCTAGCAGGCTTAATGCTGATGTGCATGTAACTGCGCTGCAGCCAGAAAACTTCTAACACTTGTCTCAGAACAGACCAAAATCTAGCATTCCAAACCATGAAACTCACAACGTATGGCAGCCAATACATTTCCAGACACGTGCAGTGGAAACTATGACCCTTAACCAGAGGGAAAACCAGGCTGACTGTGAAATGACGAAGGCGATGAATTAGTGAACAGGGATATTAAAGCATCTGTTAGGTAAGTGCTTGTTATGTTCTGGGAACAAACTGACAGATGACAGAAATGAGGGAGAACCGGAAAACAAAGGACAGGCAGGAGTTCCGAGGGTAAAAGTAGGATCCCTGAAGTACAATTCTATTGGTGGGTGTAGGAGTCATGCACATGTGCTCTGTGGGGGACTAGTGTTATGTGTTATGAAGGACTAGTCCTTCGGAGTCACTGTGCTGCCCACGGCAGGCCACACCCTCCCTGTCATTGCTGGGTGCCCAGGAGTACTGCTAGTCTGCTTTGTGGCCATAGGCTCTTCCCAGAGGCACCCTCTCTCACTGGATCACATGTCCTGATTTGTCCTCCTGCTGCCTGTAAGCCATGCCACAGGGTCCCTGCCCCTACAGTCTGCCTTTCTCTGCTTTCTCCCATACTTCCTTGCTGCTGCTTCAACACTTTGGTGTTTTCTGTTTTCTTGAAGAGCCAAATGAACACAATGGGACCCCAGCACGTGTCTTAGCAGCGTAGAAAAGAGCATGAAGACTGAAGAGAGGTGACTCCAATACAGTAGAGAGAAAAGGGCCACACAGCTCCAGGGACCATGAAAACCTTTGTCTAGTGCATATGTAAACAGAGTCCCCTGAATCGTCAAAAGTAATGCCTAAATCTTTTCCAAATGCTTTGAAAAATACAGCTACTACACCAAGAAATGCAGTAAACGTCTGCAGGATACAGAGAGACGACCACAGAGGCACATCACAGTGAAACCCAGAAAGCAAGCCGTAAATGGGCTTCAGAAATCCTGAAAGTAGCCAGACCCACAAGGCTACAGGGGCACCAAGACCGAAGGAAAAATGACCAGACTTCTCACTAGAAACAATGCAGGTCCGAGGCACAGGTCTGCCATGTGTTGTGAGTGAGAATGATCAAGTTAGAATCCTGTATCAGTTGAAAATACCTCACAGATTAAGTTGAAGTAAATATTTTTTAAGAAAGCCAGCCACTGGAATTGTTGCCATCAGACCCTTATGTACAAACTGTTATGGTAGTCAGGCAAAACCTGGGTCCAAACCAAAGAATGGCGCACACTCAACATGACAACTCAGAGAGGAGACAGAAGCAGGTCCTTAAAGATAGATAGTTTACTATATCCTTTCTTCCAAGCCATTCCTTCACATTGCTTCTAGAATGGCTTCTAGAAACATTATTGCCTTGCAGGAGACTTCTCTCCCCTTTTAAAACTTTCTAATTGGCTTACAAAATAGGAGGTTTTGATTTTTTTCCCCCATAAACCCATTGCCTTTGTTAACTCTCCCATCCCATACCCTTGTCTTCCTTATTCTGGTTGGAACCAATCTGTGCCTGGCATCACTGTTTCCCATGTTCTCATCACTCGTGCTCTACCAGACACCTTCCCTTACAAGGTCCCCTGATAACCCTTTCTAGCTCCTGGATTCTAAATTGGCTCCAAGTTAAGCACACAGATCTTAAGAGTCTAAACCGGATCCATATTCAAGAGAGAACACATGGTGTTTGTCTTTTTGGCCCTGGGTGGGTCATCTCTGTTTTCTAGTTCTATCCATTTACCTTCAAATTTCATTTTTCCCCCACATCGGAGTACAACTGCATTCTGTACACATCACATATTTTTAAGCCATCCATCTGCTGACAAGACACTGAGAAGGCTGATTCCATTTCCTGGCTACTGTGAAAAGAACAGTGTGAACCCTGATGGGCCAGTGTCTTTGTTGTGGGATGTAACATCCTTTGGGGCTATCCCCAGGCTGGTAGAGCTGGGTCACATGGTTATTCTATGTGCTGTTTCTTGTGGAAGCTCCACACTGATTTCCACAGTGATGCCCACACTCCCACCAACAGTGAACAAGAGTTCTTTCCCCATAACCTCGACAGCATCTGCTGTCATTTGATTTCTGGATAATAGCCGTTCTAGTTGGGGTGAGATGGAATTTCAAAGTGGTTTCAGTGTGCATTTCCCTGATGGCTTAATTATGTTGAATACTTTCTAAAGTATTTATTAGCCATTAATATTTCTTATTTTGAGAATTCTCTATTCAGTTCCAAAGCCCATTTTTAAATGGAACCATTTTATTTAAGTTTCTTTACTTTTCTTCTTTTTTAAAGTTCTTTGTACATCTAAATGTTAGTCCTGTCACATGTACAGTTGCTGGGTATTTTCTTCCATTCTACAGGCTAAATAAAAATCCCAGTGCCAAATGTGAAATCTCCTTATAAGCTATTGGTCATGGAGGCCCCGGTATATATTTCTAGCATTCTTCTTGATGACCCACCAGAACTAAATGATAAGACACCATGCATCTTGGTTGCAAGATACAGAGAAATCAAGCTGGAACTTGGCCAGTTGGTTCTTCCCTGCTGGATAGCTTTCACAGCTAGAAGGTGCTGTACAGACTAAAGAGTGAGAAAAGGCATCAGTTCTTAAGATTTGGGAACCCTACAACTAAGAACACAGTCTGTGAGACAAGATGTGCTTACACGTACAATAGTGGCAGCCCTATCAGAGGTGATCCACAAGTCTTGAAATACACTTGAGGGCTGCACCACAGGAGGTAATACATGCATACACACAAAGAGAGACACACCACACACACGGACACACACCCTCACACACACACACATCTTTGCTCCCAAACTTATGGCTGGGATACTATAGGTCTTAGAAGGAACTTACTACTGCTCGACACGACACCAAACTGCCTTCTAAATACTTAGGATTTATACTCAGATAAACGCCACTAATGACTCAGAGAAGCTGCTCTGCGAGTGACTAACTGAATGCAGAGTCTCATGTCTGCTCTAGGTGCTAAGAATAAGTGATAGCTAAGTGCTCACCCTCAGAGGATTATTTATACACCTCCTCTAGGCTTAATTAGACAGCATCCTGGAAGGGGGAACTCAAAGAAGCAAAAGTGGGAAGAAAGGAAAAGGGCTGCAAACTGCTACCTTCAGGGCATGACCAAAAACATGCTCTCCCGGCAGCTTCAGTTGCCTGCACTGTGCCTACAAGAGTAAGCCTGTCAACAGCCAACCATGGATAGCCAAGAGACTCACGGGACCCTACCCAGCTGTGCTGAACTACAGGCTAGTGACAGATTCTAGAAGTTACCGACTTCAGGTGCATACCCAACGGTGATGATTTTGAACCCCTGCTCCCACAGTGAGACTCACACCACCTGACAAGGTCCCCCTGAAGGCAGCTGCTGACAGAGGTCAAAGACTTTGCTAGGGACAAATGCAGAGGCCATGAATGAAGAGATCGCCCCCCGCGTTCCGTCACTGTGACTGTGGAGTCACGCAAAATTTAGGGATGAAAGCAGCCTTGGTAAGCACGCCTGTCTGCGCGTTTAGAGTATTTGGGTGCCAGGCCAAATGGACACGGAGGATGACAAGATGCTGGGGAGGTGGTAAAAAGTAGAAAGTGGGGAAGCAGGAAGCAGTGATCACTGTGGACAGTTCTTTGGGAGGTATCTGTTCTCACTCCTTCCTCATCTCCCTTGCCTGGATGGACTGCTACCCCTGAAACTCCCAGAAAATATGTTTGTTTTTTTGTCAAGTACTTAGTTGCAGCTACAAAAAAAAAAAAAAAAGCAACTACTAGAAAGTCTTCTGAAATGACGGTGACAATCTAAGCCTCATGGTTCCAGTGGGACAGCTAGGCCTCTGTGTAGGTGCTGAGCCCTGCCCCAGATCCCATTCTGTCCTCTGCTTAAGTCTCCTGTGACCCCTCTTCCCACTGCCACTGGCATCCAACTCTGTCTACCCAGTCACATAAACTCTTGTCTTGAATAACACTTTTCTCAAGGTTCACTGTAGACCCCATGCAGTCGTCAAAGTATCATCCTGACCTTCCCAGAGTACCCAAGGTGCACAGCTCCTGCACCCGCCTTCTTATGTCTAGCCAGTTTGCTCCTTCTCACTAGCCTCCTTGTTCCTCATGACAGGAAGCATCTTGACATCCTCCTCTGAAGTGCTTGGGTGGACCCACTAGCCAGCTGCTAGCATTCCTGCCCTTCCCAGGAGTGGCATGAGCAGTGCTGGCTCTCAAACAGCCATGACAGTAGTGCTTGCCAGTGCAGTATGAGCAGACTACTAAGTCAGAGTTGTCTGAGGTTTGAGCACAGTGGCAGAAACCAGTTCTGCTTCCCAAGAAGTGCCTTGGTGAAAACTGCAGATTCCCAGGCTATCGACAGCTGGTAGGAAACGGACTGAGGGCCTCATGCATTCATCTCTGAATCATCCACAGAGTAGTTTCCAGTGGGAAATGCTGTGATAGTCACTGCCGTCTTTAATAGCAAAGGGGATCCTGCCCCTAAGAAGAAAGTCATTTGCCAGGCTTCACTTCAAGCAGTCTCTTAAAAATAAAAGCAACATAGTTTCTTTAAAAGACAAAGGAAACTAACATTCCTCTACATGGCCATACAGTTCTTAGTCAGCAAAGAGGAAGCCTGAGGAATACACAGGACTTCTGAAAGGAGGAGACAGAGCAACTCTGCAGAGGACAGGTGCCAGGCGATCAAGGTTAAGGTCCTCAGTGGCAATGCTGATCATTCACCCCGACCCTCACCACCTCACCAACGCCCACCCAAGACTGCACTGTGGGTCCTTACACTGTGACTAACACCACCTCACCAATGCCCACCAGAGACTGCAGTAGTGGCTCAGGAGTAGCAGCAGTGAGGCACCAAACAGAGCTTCTGGAAGCAGTGCAGACAGTAGGGATGGAATCTACAGCAAAGCCCCGTTAAACAAGCTCTCTCAGGCAGGACAGGCTGCACTTCAGGCCTCACGGAACTCACACATGGCTAGCCCACAGCTTGACATCAGAATGGACTCTGGTGGTCTGCCTTCACTTTAATGCTGACCAGAAGGTCTCCTACCTTTACATTCTTAATAAAATACTATCAAAAGTGACAAATAACAGCCACAGTGAGAGAATACGTGAAACAAAACACAGGGAGCACCTGCCAGGGGACAGAGAGATGACCAAACAGCAGAAGGGAGCCAGGCAGTCCAAGAAGACCCAAAAGGCACACATTGCAGTTATCAGATTGCTCTAGCACAGATTAAGGTTCAAAAATGTATGGCAAAATTATTCTGTAAAGTTGAAATTAAAGTGTAAACTTAGAAACAACAACAACAACAACGACAAAGATCATGATTAAAATTAAAAGCTCAATCAGCAGGCAGGGAGAAGAGCTGGGAAGCCCATCCACCAGGAGCTAGGAGGACAGCAGCAGAACAACATGTGCGGGCTGATGCACACTGCCAAATGGCCATAAGAGATGAGCACAGGCCCAGCACAGTGTGAGAAAGACGACCACCCTTAGGAGTCTGAGGACAGCCAAGAACTGGCACTGACTGCGGAGACCAGCTAGGGGGACAAAGGACTTCATGGACCCCACGCCAAGTGATGACATAGGCAGGTAGCCTGGCCCCCAGGTGTGCATAGCTTTCTTGGTGAAGCTCAAGAGCACATGAGAAAGCAGACAAAAACCAGACCTGCAAGAGAGATGAGAAGCATTCATCGGAGAAGCAGCAAGCTGCTCTTTAGAACAGGGTCAGAAGCCTAAGATGCTGAAATTCAGACTGGTTAAAAGAAAAATAAGCTGGAAATTCAGAATTCTCTGCCCTGTGCAATTTATTTCTTAAAAAACCAAAAACAGTCTCCCTTCCTTCCAAGTTTGACCTAAAGCATCCTGTAAGGCTAAATAGGACATTGACTCCCTAAAACTGGGGTGACAGACATGGGTAGGGTTTGAAGCAGACCATGGTAACGGAAGGGGTGGGGTAGGCACAGGGCTGCTCACAGGTTTGGTCCTGTAGGTGCTGACAGGAAGGATGTGACAAGGACTAAACAGTCACCTTCAGCCGGGTAGAGGAGGTGGGAGCCTGAAACTGCTAAGGGCTCATGAGTCTCAACACCCACAGATGAACATACAAATGATTCACATATGGGGAGATAGCTTCCTTACAGCAGGTGCTGAAGATGTGCAAGGGACACAGAAAAAGAACAACTAGGAAACCATCAAAGTGGCAACTATGTAGTTAAGAAAATCAATGGATGCAGAACTTTGGTATAAAAATCTGTCAGAAGAGCATGTTTGCAGTCTTAACGCCCTCCAGAGCTTCCTGATTTTGAAGAGTGAAGGAGTCACAGAATATTTAGTCACATGACCAAAGGGCAAGGTTAAGCAACTATAGGGCCAATGAGAATCTATATGGTCTAGGAAGTGGAAATGAGTTCTTTGATATTCCCTCCACAAAAACTATAGCCTGAATCTCACCCAACAAACCAGACTGAGGGACAGTCAACAACTGAGTACCCTGTAGTCTCCAAAGGCCTGGTGTTCCTAGCTCATTTTGCCTGCATGTATGTTGGTGTACCATGTGTATGCTTGGTGCCAGTGGAGACACAGGAACGCACAGAGTCTGAGATGCTGGAGCAGCATTCATAAACAGAACCCTGAAGGCAAGCTCTGTGAATAAGGATACAGCCGGTCATGTCACAGGCACGGCAGGGAAAGCACTAACCTGGTCAACCTCTGGGGCCACGGCTGTCAGAGGGAGGCAGGTCCAGCAATCCTGTAGACCCTCCTGCTGCAGCTGACAGAGGGTGGACTGGACCCGAATGAGGCTACTACTGTACGGCAGAGGGAGGCAAGGAGCGTGGATCTGGATGTATGTTTGTGTACCATGTGTGTGCTTGGAGCTCCCTACCTGCCATAGGGAGCGGCTATATCCACTCAGGTAAGATGCCAGTCTAGACACAGACCGTGATAAGGATGTGCTCCCAAATTTATATGGGGAATACAATTATTTTCAATTTGTTTAAAAGAAAATATTGAGTCCTTTAAGCAAGGGAGAGGAGGGGGGAAACAAGTGGCCACGCTGAACCCTTAATCCAAGCTTCCAGTGGTCTACAGCCTCTGCTGCTCAACTGACAGGAGTCCTGCAGCTGCCTCCAGATGCCGGCCATGTGTCACTTCCAGGTGAGCATTTCACTTTCCAGTAACCAACATGCCGTGGCAGACCATGGACAGGACACTCTCCCCATCCCAATATGCTGCTTAGTGCAGGCTACCATTCTTGTTAGGCCCCTGACCCTGCCTACACAGCTGGAAATGACAGCAATGGAGGAACAAAAGACTTGTGAAGAAGATGTGTAAATTAGAGAAAGGCACGGGGAGAGGTAACTGCTATCTCCATGTCTGCATGAGCTCTGCCGCCTTTGCTGCACTGTACCACGTGGCTGGAGAACATTCCATAGAAATGGAAGGTGAGCCTTAGATGCACTGTAAGGAGTGAAGTGACATCGGAGCTCTCAGCTAAAGAATGGAGGACGCCTGTCATCAGGACAATGCACTGCTTTATCACTAGAGCTGAGGGGACAGCAGCAGACCAATTCTTCACAGAATCCCTGACTTTGCTGCCAGAGTAGGGCTCACCTCTCTGAAGCTGTCGTAGATCCGGCTACCCTGATGAGCTCCAATAGTGATTTCTGGGAGATAAACCGGGACGGTCGTGTAATTCAGCACTTCTCTCTTATCCTGGACGCTGAAAAGTAAAACAAACATGGATGACGACAGCCATCAAAGTGTGGACCATCAAGCAGTTATTTTTGACTCTTCACATATTCACAGGGTCTGGAGAGATGGCTCAGTAGTTAAGAGCACTGGCTGCTCTTCCACAGGATCTGGGTTCAATTCCCAGAAACTACACAGCAACTCACAACTGTCTATAACCCCAGTTCCAGGGGATCTGCACCTTCACACAGACATACATGCAGGCAAAACACCAATGCACATAAAAATAAATTTAAAAAACAAAGCAAAACTAAGATAAATGCTGTTCACAAGAAGGTATTTTCAAAGCACCACTTCTTTTGCAGATCTCTGGGGCATGAAGCTCTTCTGCTGAAACAGCTCCAGGCCTGAGGGAGTTCTGTGAAGCCCTGATGCCTTCAGACAGTGGGCTCTGGATGAAGGGTTTGGGAAATGGGAAAATGGAGCCAATGTGTGCTACACACAATAGCAGGGAGAAATCTACCAGCAGATGGCAGGTCCCCACAGTATGCACACTATGCCCTCATTAGAAAGATAACGTCAATGCCAGTGGGGAGGCACTCAGTGTCTTCCACAGGTACTAATGGTGATGTGACAGCACCACATGGCCTTTGCTAGGTAGCACCTGGGGCCATACTTATCAAGGGTCAGCTTCATTTCTGGTACTAACAATACTAACTGTAGGCTTCTCCCCTTACTTTACCATTTCACTCTGCTGATTCAAGAATGTTTATACAATTCTTACAGCTCATTCTCTCCAAAGTTGAGCTCAACATAACCGCTATGCTTGAAGAGACAAACTTTTAAGCACCCCTCCCCCCCATTAAGTCTGGGTATAGTCATGCAGGCTTAAAGTCTGTGAATGCTAGAAACCCTAATACTAGGGAAGCTAACTCAAATAAACTACCACAAGTTTGAATCCAGCCTGGACTACCTGGCCAGACAACTGTCTGAGGGGAAAAGGCACTAAAGCTTTTCTTATTCTTATAGCTCGAGAAATAAAGTAATTTTTTTCAACAGATACTACTTAACCACACCTCAGTTGTAAAGGCAACAGAGGATGTTTCTTGCCTGCAGTTTCCAAGTATAGATTCTATAATTGTATCTGACTCCTGGTGGTTGGACCTAGGAAGTATCCAGGCTCACTAGGTAAATCTGCAGACAGCCAGGTCCCCACACAACTATAACCACCCAAGAGGAATGCATGGTGCATGGTCCACCGGTCATGCTTCCACAAGAAACCACAGGGAAATGAAGACTGTGTCAGGCTGAACTTTGTGGGTGGCAGGAAGATCAGAGTCTAGTGTCTTAGCACAAATGAGCCACTCCACAATGGTTCAGTGATTCAAATCCCCCAAGCACAGCTATTAGGTAGCCCTGCCTGCATGTTTTCCCATGTGGTTTGCACTGGTTTAGGTAGACACAGTCAAAGATTAAGATTGCTTTTCTTAGTTTTCATATCCTATCCAGTTGGTTTTTTTCTACCAAAAGAAAAGAAACCATTTAAAAGCAGCTGAAACCTGGGAACAGTGCAGTCGGTAAGGACACAGTAGCTGTGCTCCGTAAGCTTGCTCTGATTAGCTGCTGGATGAGATTCCACAGCGCTATAGACGGTCGCCAGCACTACTGCTAGCACTCCCTCTCCACAGCTACCAGACGACAACCTTCTCACCTCTTCTTGACTATCCAGTAGCATATGCACACAGATCTCTACTGTGACACACAGAATTACTCTGTACCTGCTAGTGTTTAATTTTGTCGAAAGTGGTAACAAAATATTTCCACTAAAAATAAAGTACATGGTAAATGTTAACAAATATCAAAGGGAGGTGTCCCGGAAGTATGTGAACTACAGAACAACAATAGAACAACAGCGCCATCTATGTTTAATTTGCCAAAGTTACAATTTACACATGCCCCAAAAGAACAAGAAGGCTTTAAAAGTAATCCGTTCTCTACCTTCCTTAAACCTGGAGAAACAACTCTTAGCAGGGTTCACAGGAATAAGCAGAGACACAGTACACCTCAGCACATACTTGTCGGGTAGGCTAGAGATAACATCCCTGATCAGAGATAATGAAAAACCAAAGGCACTGGGAAGCCTTTTATGACTCAGAACACAAAGGCGATAAGGAGTTCTGCTTATACAATACATTCTTGGTTCAGCGCTGCAGATAGAAAAACCCAGCTGAGAACAATGCTCCAGCCACACCAGTGTCCAACTGTGCTGTAATGGAGTACTCCGGGCTGGCTGAAGTACCACGGACAGACAGACAGCACCAGTGTCCAACTGTGTTGTGATGGAGTATCCCGGGCTGGCTGAAGTACCATGGACAGACTAAGCAGAAGTGCTGAGCCAAGACAACAGAAAAGAACAGAACAGCAACTGAGGTTTTATGGTTGAATCTTTCTCCAAGAGGAGAAAGCTCACGCTTCTCCCACCTTCCACAGTCTGTTTACTTCCTCCTGAGCTGCACTTCTGCCTGAACCTATGTGGAGGACTTGCATCTGTTGCCACAGTACTAGATCTTCCAGCAGCTGCAATGGGCCTGCCTCATGGGCAGCAGGTGGGGCTGGGAGGTTGGGGAGGGGGATGGGTACAAGGACAAATGTAACTGAAATTAAACAGAAATGTTCTAAAGCAATAATCTGGTCAAGTTCTGGAGCAAGTAAGTATAACTGGCAAGTGGTATGTTTACGGTAATTGTCTCAGAAAAACAGATCGTAATTTTCACTCAAGAAATTAAGATCAACAAAATTACCATTGAAAACTGTTATGAAACTGAGGAGAGGACACAACACAGGGAAAGGATAAAGCCACAGTAAATGAAATAAAAGCAATTAATTGGATGTTGTAACTCACAAACTCTGGGAAAATTACAGGACACAGCTCTATACCCTGATAACCATATAACTAAGTAATTACTAAAATTATGATTTTTAAGCATGGGCCAGATCAACACGTGTTTCAGATCACATTTAGAAAATGACATGGTATTATCTGTGGGAGGTCAAAAGCCAGAAATATTCCCTAGTCTCAGCGAGTCTGTTTGGATCTCAGACAGTTCTCTTCCCTAATGCTAGCTTATGTACTCTGCTCAGCATAACTGATCCTAAAAAGCAAGGATCACAAGACATTTGTGTGACAAACCCACAGCATTAAGAGGAGGTGTCGTGGTGGTAACAAGGCAGGCTGTGAAGAAATGAAGTTCAACACTGAGATTCAGATCACTGGGTGCTAGACCAGGACGGAGGTTGCAGTTCCTAAACGAACGCTGGAACAGAAGGTCAGTGCTTTGGAGCACTCTTTATAAAGGGAAAGAGGAACTCTCTTAATTTAAAAACAAGCAAATAAAACAGACCAACCTCTGGAGGGCACTTGGTAACTGACCAGGAGCAGAGGTCCAATGAGGACATCAAACCACGACAACAGAGAGCAACGGGGTCAGAGAGAAAGCGCAAGGGAGTAGATTACTTCAGAGTAGACTGGGGGAAAGAGAGGTTAGCATGACAGGAGGGGCCCTACTTAGTACTACAGCCCCAGACTCAATCCAAAGCACATGGCAGAGTAAGGCAAGACCGGCAGAGGCTCCGAGAGCCACAGCAGCTCCACTTCCTGGAGTCCTTCCTGACAAACATCTCATGGCATCTCCAGCAAACCAGCCTTGACATTTTCAGCTTCATGCAATGAACTTATGTGGCCTCCTGTACTCTTAGGGCAGTTTTCATGCAGGGACTCCCCTGCTACACGCTGCCTGGACTCAGCTCTCTGAAACCATGGAAGAATTCCTGACTCCTCAGTTCTTGTGTATTTCATGCCTCTAGAGCCAATACCATTTAGATAACACGGCCAAGCTCAGAAGCCAGCTTGGGATGGCCCCCCTTTGCCTTTGACCACATTGGTATGTTGAAGCTTCCTCCTAAGGTGGGAGCTTAGCTGGATGAGGTTGTGCCCTGGCATATTAGTTCTCCAATGAGGAACAGTGGACTCTCCTTTAGCTGATCTAAGGACAGAGATGCCTTGGCTGTAAACATTAAACTTCCTAGTGCTTTTTTCTCCAAATTATGTATGTTGTTACTTCTTTCTGTTCCATTTGCTCTTTTTCAGTGTAGAACTATATATGGGTTATCAATAATAATCAAACCACTCAATGCTATGCTCTCTTGAAATTTCCTCTGCCAAAGAGATTAGTCTAATTTTTAATAGACTTAATTAACTTCAGGTAAGTTCTCAGGACAAGGGCTGAAGGCAGCCAGCTTCTTTGCCAAGATATCACAGACTAGTTGTTAGTAAACTCCATACATGAGTATGACCCTCAGTGCTACTGACTTTCAAGTTCTAACTAGAAGAGTCCATTAAGTTCTGCTTACAAAGTTCAACTATTTTACTAATCCAAAACACTGAAGCCTTCCACGTTCCTTAAAACAAGTTCTTCACAGCAACAGCCCACTCTCTAGTACCCAAACTTCTAGGACAGCAGGGAATAAGGCCATAGAGTCAGGAAGCAAAATTTTTCTTACTGGGATACTAGGGGTAACAGTGAGAGTGAGTGGAATCATTCTCATTTCCATTCCCAGAGACCTAGACTGGCTATAGGGGAAGCATTACCATAGACTGAATGTTGATTCAAAGCACATGCTACCTTCTGGAGAACTCTAAAGGGTAGGGAAACCTTCACAGTGAGCACCACTATGGGCAGTGTACATGGTTGGACATTTTACTTGGAAGGAGAAATTGCCGGATGCGTGATTGTCTATATATTGATTTATGGGCTGTGGACAATATTTTGGCTGGATGGTCAGGGCTCCAGGAGGAGGCGACTGCTTCCTTCTGCTTGTCCTCATTTTTGCTGGCAAGTCCATCTATCCTGTTGTTGCAGCATTCATGCACCAATGTTAGAGACAACTTGTTCAGGATTCTAATGTACACCTAAGACTCTAGGATCCTTCAGACCTTCGGCACCAGACAGGGACTAGAGAGAAATCCAATCTCGTGGCCTGAACATCTGCCTGCCAGTCTCAGCCCCTCCTGGGTGGAAGAGCTATTGCTCGATTATCACAACAGAACCAATTTAATAAATCACACTAACACACACACACACACACACACACACACACACCCCATTCAAGGGAGGATAGCAAACTCTAAGGATATAAAAAGCACAGTAATGTCACACAGCCTCCATGTTTCCAGCCACACACTTTCCGTAATCCTCTCTGTAGACACAGCTGTTATGTCACAATGCCTAAAGAGTACTGAGAAGGAAGTCTCCACATACTCAGCAGTCACAATATTTAAAAAACAAAACAACACAAAACTACAACAACAACCTTGGCTGATGTTGTGGCTAAAGCAGGCTAATTGCCCATTTCTTAGATGACAGTGACAACATACTGAGATGATGTCTTGCATCAGCATGGAACGAGGCCAGCAATGCTGTGAGGGACAGGGTGCACCCTGCTGTCAGCCACCTGCCCTCCGGTGGAACAGCACTGGACCCAGATGAACTAGGAAGGACAGGAAAACACAGCAACTGAAAATGTAGGGTTTCTAAAGTATGAAATGATAATATAAAGTAGAATATATTAAATGATCAGTTGAATTCAGAGATGGGGAAAAAAAACCACATAATAAGTAGAAAGCACAGACTATGGAGAAATGGATTCTAAGAGGACTGCTCATTTTACTATAGAAGGTCCAAGTATAGAAGATACAACTGTCAGACAATATGAAGAAACAAGACCTAACTACTTGCTGAGTAAGAAAATGACTTAAAATTGAGATTATAAAAGTAAAAGAATGGACAAAAAGATGCCATGCCTCTGCTGAGAGCAGAAGTCTCCTTAATATAACATTTCAGACAGAGGAAATTACAAAACAAAGGGAACCAGCAGGCACATGCAGATGAACATTTTCTAATTAGAAGACATACTTGACAACAACAATCGAAACACAGGGAGGGCAAAATAAAAGGACTCAATGGAGGCCTGGGAGGCACTGCTTGGGCTTTAGCTCCCTTTCAGAGCTGACAGATCCCACAGAGGGCACAGATGACACAGTCACCACAGGCCTCGGCTCTATCAACAGGCAGGCTTAGCATCCCTGTCCCATAGCAGAACTCACACTGTCTGCTCAATGGAGCATGTGCCAAGGCAAAAGGCATGCCAGCCAGAAAGACACCTGAATGGAGGTGAAAGAAGAAAAACAGGCAGAATGTTTGCAGATGACAGTGGGGTTTGGGGATGGGGGGAAGAATGGTAGGTGGGAAACCCCAGATATAACACCAAATAACGTACTCCTAAATCATGTGAGACAAGGAAAGACTCGACAGAATTCTGAAAATATTTTACCTTCTTGAAACTAAGAATATTCTTTATCTGATGTGTAGGCTGCAGGAAAAGCAGTGCTAAGGGAAACTGAATGGACCTGGGCTTTGAGGACAGAGGGTCTACTCAGCTGTCTACCCTGGGATGAAGAGAGCTGCGAGAACAATGAAAACCATCACTTGAAAACAAAGCTGTCAACGAACACCAACAGCTGGCCATGTGACAGTCACCAGCAGCAGAAGGAGACTCAAAGCACAAAGCAACCAGGAGTGTAAATGAGATTTAGAAACTGCACGCCAAGGCAACTTTTCTCTGGAACAAAATGGTGGTTTCCTTTGATTTTTACTTAATTATACTGCATCACTGTGTATCTATGTGCACACATTCATGTTCTTGTGTGTGTGCAAATGCATGTGCACATGTTTATGTCTCTAATGTGTACAGAGGCCAGAGCGTAATTCTGAGTCTTCCTCATTCTCTCTCAATCTTAATGTTTGAGATAGGTCTCTTACTTAATGAATTGGCTTGACTGGTTGGTCAGCAAGCAAGGCCCAGGGATCCCTCTGCCTCCACACAAGCATGCACAACTAAACCTAGATGTTCATGGGGGTGCCTGGAATCTTAACTCAGGTTCCTTACTAGTTAACTAGGTTATCTCTCAACCCTAACTGTGCTTCTTTACAGATAAGATATTCACGGGTTGGGGATTTACTCAGAGCTTTTCTAGGGAAGCTAAAGGCCCTGGGTTCGGGTCCAAAATCGGAAAAAAGAAAAAAAAAAAAAAAAAAAAAAAAAAAAAAAAAAAAAGATATTCACTACCAAGTTTCTACAAAATAATCTTGCAATAAAAGAAAACAATCAGCAGTTATACAGTGTACTTATCTGCACAGTTTGCCCAGTAACAATTCTTATGCTCAAAGAAAGTAACCTGCGTCCTGGAAGTCACTAGCATATCCTCTACTGAAATACAAGGCACCCAACTCTGCCTGTGGGCCCTCAGAGGGCTGCAAGCTTGCTAACAGACACAGTGGTAACAGACAGTGGGTCTGTCTCTGTGTGGTAAGGTAGCCGGGAAGCTTCCCGAGGCTATTTTGTACAGAAGTTTCTCTGCTATGTGTGATGCAGGAAGATGTTCCCAGCAGTTCTAACTGGAGGGAGGAAGCGAGTGGGGGCGAATGACCGAGGTGCATGTATCTTTGCAATGAAAGGGTCTGAGGAAGCAGGACTCAGCCTGTGTCTGAAGCTGCCCAGGGTCAGACTTGGGAGTGGCCTTTATAACTCAATGGTTCCATGCTCTAGTGAACTTGCATCTCCCACGAGATGCTAAGAGCAGAAATTTTATTTGCTCTTAAAGTCTTTCAAACTAAAACCAAACCTGGCAGAGTAGAAGCAAAATAATGACAGGAAGGGGACCTTTTTTGATAATGACAAACCACTACACACTGAGCCCACCAAGAGTTGTTCAGAAGGAAAAAGGGCAAACACATCAGCCCTGGCTGGCGCAGTTGACAACTAAACTGAAGTGTTCATTACTTAAAAACTGTCTGCGCGCAGCAGTGTGTACACCCAGGAGTACTTTGTTCCCGCCCCAAAGCTCCCCGCTGACTCACAGCATCCGCAGGTTGTGAAAGGTCCGATCATCCTGTTTAAGCCAAGGTCCTTTGTTGTAGTTAAGGTACTCAATGTCCTCTACCACCTAAAACAATAGAAACAGAGAGACCCAGCTCAGAACTGTGAATGAGGCAGCACTGCAAGTTTACAAAGCCTTGGCAGAATCACACAAACCAGGAAGACATACAAATGAAAGAAGAACAAAACGGTGGCACTTGAGTGGGCTCAGCATGAGCCTGCCTCATCAACATCCCAAAACAGCAAAGGGACAGAAGCCACCTGAAGACGGAAGGCAGGAACAAAGAGGAGAGCCAACCCTTATCTTCCCAAACAAGTTCCTTCTGGAAGGGAAGACAGCCACACAGGCAAGCAGAGGAACCTGAACACCAACATATGCTTGGGGAGCCCAGGCCTCCAGTCCTGCCCTTCAGAGGCAGAGGCAATCTTCCCACACTCACTGCTCCTCCAGAACATGCCCAGCTCCAACCTCACTTAAAGGCCCAAGGTACATTATTCTAAGATAAATCATCTAAACATACGTCTAAACACCAATCAAAGGTACAAAAATAAACTGAATATGAACAAGTTGGTGTTGGTCCAGGAAGGTAGTGAAACTAGCCTTTTAGTCTAAGTAGGACAAGCCAGGAACTCAAAAGAATGCTTACAGGAGGAAGCAGCCAAGCCACACTACAGCACAGCCGAGCACACCAGGTCCCCTTCCTCCTGCCCTCTGCTCAGAGGAACTGATCCCTCAGGCGGCTCACACACCTCTGCAGGTCGGAGGAGGAGCCTGAGCTGGCACTCACGTTTTGAATTTCTATGCTTCTTATTGTTTACCAACCCTTTCCTGACCTTCACTTCTGTTTGACATTAGGTCTTGCTATGTAGCCCTGGCTAGCCTGGAATTCACTATGTAGACCAGGCTGCCCCACACTTGCAATAATCTTGCTCTGCTTCCCAAGTTCTGGAACTACAAACAAGCCTCGGCCTGTTTGCCGGTAATTGAAGCTTTAGATACAATGAATAAATATAAAGCAGAACTCGGGGATGGGGTCTGGGGTGGGGTATTAGTTCTTGTTATTGTTACCAGAGTCTCATTATGCAGCCCAAACTGGTCTTGACTTTACTGTGTACTTCAGGCTGGCCTCGAACTTGTTTCTGCTTTTTCACCAAATGGATATTTATTTACCTTAATACCATTTAAGAAATGACCTTTCTCCTCTTATTTCACTTTTTAATTACTATTATCTTGAAGGAACTCTGAGAAAACTAAGATAGTGGTAGTCTTCCCGCACTGTTCTTGGAGTCTGGTGAACCAAAGCAAACTCGCGCTGACTGGATGATCCGTTATTCCTGCACTAACGACGCAATCTTTTCCGTACGCTTCTGAAATGGGAGCGCAGATGTCCTGAATTACTTTTTGTCAGAATTTTCTTGGTTGTTACTCATTAAGTTCCCTGAAAACTCCATCAAGACTAAGTGGAATTTCACAAAATGCAGACTTAAGGAAAATGGTTCTCTTTAAATGATAAGCTTTTCCTCTACACTAATGCAAGGTTCTGTCATGTTTTTTGATACAAGTCCCAGGGCATTTAGTATCTCTGTTGTCTATGTTAGGATCATGTCCACCAAGTTGTTTTTATAAAGAGTCAAAGCTTCCTAGCTCAGGGAGGATGACGAGCAGGGCTCTTGGGGTAGATTTTGCCATTTGATTATGAAATGCCAATGTTTGTAAACTAGTAGGCATCAAATTCCATGTGCTCTGGGGAACCCTGTGTATCAAGCTGTGGGCTGGCATCACCCCACCTTGGTTGAGTCTTCAGCTTCCCAGGAACTGTACACCAACACCTCGCATATCTCACTGTAAGACAGAATGAGAGCACATGGTCAGCATTTCCAGGTAGACGGTCTGTACAAATGCCCAGCAACACTAGAGCCCCTTGCTCTGACACAAGCGTCCCCACCATCTGTGACCTGGGTGTCCTGGAATTCGGAGGCAAAGATCACTCACTTCATTTTGTTTTTATTCATAGATTTAAGTAACAACACCCTGAAGGTTTTCAGTATCAAACAATCTGTTAAACACTTTAGGCCAAGGGCAGAGAGCCTTGGAGTGAGGAAGGCACACGTCCCTCATGCTTCAACATAACAGGGATGGAAGACAGCCCATCTGGTGACGCTGACCCTAACTTCGCTGAAGGATGTGCACTCAGAGGACCTACAGGGCTGTGTACTCAAGCTGAGTGTTCTTTCTACGTATCTCCCCGCTACCTGAGTAAGAATACACTGGACTTTAGTGCTAAGATTTGCCATGGACTTGAGCCCAGATTTATTTTTAGCACTAAGAATTTCAAGGATATAACAGGAGGGGAAAAAATTAAAAGCAAAAACAAAAAACCAAAAACCCTACCCAAATAAATTTACAAAACCCAAATTGAAAAAGCTCCTGCTGACTCTGCAGCCGAGGCTCTGAGTGGAGAGAAAGCGCTCTGGGTTGTGCAGCTCCAGACTCCGCAAGGCAGTCTGAGTCTTACACGTGGGCGCTGTGCTGGGCTCACCTCATTTTTGGGAGGAAGGTTTTCTTGTAGGCATCCTCGATGTCCTGGAGATAGGCAGAGGTGACCTTCATTTCATGTGGCTAAATGAAAGCAGAGAAAACATCCCAGGAGGTGTTGGACTCATTTTCTTATTGTTATGTATATAAACTGTGACCACAACTGGAGGCACTCTTTCTTCTCTGGGAATAGGCAGTGAGAATGACTCCTGACTACAGACATGACCCTCCTCTACACAGATCAGGGTCAGGAAAAACCCACCGGTCTTTCTGCTACTCCCCACCAAATGATGGACACCCTCCTCCCTAGACTGGCAGACCTGCTCTCTCCAGCTGCCCTACTTCCAGCATTCCTTCCTTACCAACCCCACTCATCCTTTCACTCTCTCACTTCCCTTGTCATCTGAAGACAATTCTGAAACATTTGAAAATTCAATCAAGAGTGGCAAATTTCAGTATTTAAAACTTGACAGTTTACCCCAAGCTAAGATTTGTTCTTTCACCCTGGGTCATCTTCTATGACTGTTTCCTTGCTCACTATGCACCCCTCTCCTAGAACCTGAGCTATTGGAGTGGGGACCCCTTCCCAGTGAGCACACAGTCCTAGCACCCTGTAACCTAGAACAGAGGTACTCAAGAAACACTGTGGGAAGGAGGAGAAGTGCGAAGAAAACGATTAGGCCTACTGATTTGACTTATAAAATAAACACTTGAAAACTGAACTATGAAACTATTCTAAGACTGGACTGTGATGGGAGCTGCCATTATTGATAAGTTTGCTAAAGCTCAGTTGTAAATTTCAGCTGCGTGCATAAATCACATCTCACTAAAGCTCTTCAGAAAAAGAAAAGAGCCATTCATTTCCTGAGTGCCTTTGGCCCTGGCACCTAGGGCAGAGAGGAAGTGCAATGCACTCTATCTACGAAGGTGAACACAGTCTGTATCTCCACCACGGCATGCAAAGGCCAGGTCTTCTCTATGAGCAGCATCCACCGATCTCTCAGAGTGACAACCAAAAGGCAGCTGGAAATGGATGGAGCACACACAGGCCTCTCTATAGAATCAGGACATGTGAAGGACATCCAAATCACTTTCATTTCCAGGACAAGAGGGCATGAGACTCTTACAGGAGAGAAAAATCAAGGCAGGGTAAATGAGGTGCTCTCTCTGTCTCCCCACAAGAATGACTCAGGGACAGTTGTGTGCTCTTGACTGGGACATGTGTGCCAACCTATAAAGGCCACTGGGAACCGGCACCTGTCACATACATGCTGATCACAAGAACATGCAGGCACGCGGCTCTTAAAGGGTAATGGCTTACATTTCCTTTCTTCTGGATCCTGCTCTGTATTTCTGACACAGGCACATCGATATAGATGACTGCATGTGGTGGCAGGTACTCTGGGAGAGTAAGCCGCTTAATTTCATTATAGTGGTCCACACCTACAAGAGAGACCACCGTCATCACACTCCAGACGGCCACAGGCTTCTTCTGGCACATGAGGTTCCAAGTCATGACTTACGCTCACCACTGCCCACAGGACAGGCCCTGAGTGTGTCTACCTCACTTCCTGGGCAAGCCAGAGCTACACCAGCATTCTCATATGCTGCTTGACCTGGGAAGCATGACACACCCACTGAGCAGCTATTTCTTTACAATACACAGATAAGAATCTCCTCTGTAGGGAGTTCTAAGTACTTCACAAAGAATTCAGCTGAAGAACATAGGCTACACTTACCTGGGTTCAGCATGTCTCAGAGACTTTGATGGACTACATGTAAGCATCTACAGAAGCGGACTTACACAGAAATGAAGCGGGGCACTGTGACTGCCACGGTCATCTCACCTCGGCACCCAACACAGACACCACAGTCCTGATGAGCACTCTTGTTATTAGAAAGAACAAGCCAGGGTCATCGCACACACCCCATCCACACTACCCAGCAGGGAGAATGCACTAGGCTCACAGTGGGCATCCACACTTGGATACCTCTACGCAGTGTTGAGAAAGCACTGTTTCTATGGTAAATCATCCAGAAGTGACAAGTGGGTGCTCACACTAAGGCCTATGGAAAGACGCTTCCCTTCCAAACATTCCAGTGACCCTTGCAGTCACTGTGTTGAAGGCTATTTTGGACTGGCCTGTGACAGAGACCAAGGAGAACCAAGCAAGAGCAGGAAAAGTGTGATGAAGGAGGCATGCCCATGGGCACCTGCTCCAACTGCCCTGACCAAACCTACATAGGGACAAAGCCATGCCTTGCCCTGCTTGCTAGGCCTGCAATGTACCAGCCTTGCCCTCTGCTGGCTCCCTCTGTCCCGTCTCCATTTGCCTACTTATTAAGTCAACATCCCTTCCTCAGGCCATTTCCCCCTCCCTGGAAGCCACTGACATTAGCTAATATGCTTGTCCCTATCCTGGTTCTCAGGACTGACTAGATGAAATCCAAGGGCCACCTGCTACAGCACACACGGCATGGCCTCCCTCCCTTCAGCTGTCCTGTGCACAGCACACACGGCATGGCCTCCCTCCCTTCAGCTACCCTGTGCACAGCACACGGCATGGCCTCCCTCCCTTCAGCTGTCCTGTGCACAGCACACACGGCATGGCCTCCCTCCCTTCAGCTACCCTGTGCACAGCACACACGGCATGGCCTCCCTCCCTTCAGCTGTCCTGTGCACAGCACACACGGCATGGCCTCCCTCCCTTCAGCTACCCTGTGCACAGCACACACGGCATGGCCTCCCTCCCTTCAGCTGTCCTGTGCACAGCACACACGGCATGGCCTCCCTCCCTTCAGGGCCACCTGCTACAGCACACACGGCATGGCCTCCCTCCCTCCCTTCAGCTACCCTGTGCACAGCACACACGGCATGGGCCCTCCCTCCCTTCAGCTACCCTGTGCACAGCACACACGGCATGGGCCCTCCCTCCCTTCAGCTGTCCTGTGCACAGCACACACGGCATGGGCCCTCCCTCCCTTCAGCTGTCCTGTGCACAGCACACACGGCATGGGCCCTCCCTCCCTTCAGCTACCCTGTGCACAGCACACACGGCATGGCCTCCCTCCCTTCAGCTGTCCTGTGCACAGCACACACGGCATGGCCCCCCCCCCCCCAGCTCCCCTGTGCACAGCACACACGGCATGGGCCCTCCTCCTTCAGCTGTCCTGTGCACAGCACACACGGCATGGCCTCCTCCTTCAGCTACCTGTGCACAGCACACGGCATGGGCCCTCCCTCCCATCAGCTACCCTGTGCACAGCACACACGGCATGGCCTCCCTCCCTTCAGCTGGCATGGCATGGCCTCCCTCCCATCAGCCACCCCTGTGCACAGCACACCGCAGCATCCCCTCCCTTCAGCCACCCTGTGCACAGCACACACGGCATGGGCCTCCCTCCCATCAGCTACCCTGTGCACAGCACACACGGCATGTCAGCTGTCCTGTGCACAGCACACGGCATGGCCCTCCCCCCTTCAGCTGTCCTGTCATGGGCCCTCCCTCCTTTCAGCTACCCTGTGCACAGCACACACGGCATGGGCCCCCCTCCCTTCAGCACCCCCAGCACACGGCATGGGCCCTCCCATCAGCTACCCTGTGCACAGCACACACGGCATGGGCCCTCCCTCCCTTCAGCTACCCTGTGCACAGCACACACGGCATGGCCTCCCTCCCTTCAGCTGTCCTGTGCACAGCACACACGGCATGGGCCCCCTCCCATCCTACCCCTTCAGCAGCATGGCCTCCCTCCCTTCAGCTGTCCTGCACAGCACACACGGCATGGCCCTCCCTCCCTTCAGCTACCCTGTGCACAGCACACACGGCATGGCCCTCCCTCCCTTCAGCTGTCCTGTGCACAGCACACACGGCATGGCCTCCCTCCCTTCAGCTGTCCTGTGCACAGCACACACGGCATGGCCTCCCTCCCTTCAGCTACCCTGTGCACAGCACACACGGCATGGCCCTCCCTCCCTTCAGCTGTCCCTGTCACCACACACGGCATGGCCTCCTCCCTTCAGCCACCCTGTGCACAGCACACACGGCATGGGCCCTCCTCCCTTCAGCTACCCCCTGTGCACAGCACACACGGCATGGCCTCCTCCCTTCAGCTACCCTGTGCACAGCACACACGGCATGGGCCCTCCCCCTTCAGCTACCCTGTGCACAGCACACACGGCATGGGCCCTCCCCCCCATCAGCTATCCTGTGCACAGCACACACGGCATGGCCCTCCCTCCTTCAGCTGTCCCAGCACAGCACACACGGCATGGCCTCCCCTCCTTCAGCTACCCTGTGCAGCACAGCACACACGGCATGGCCTCCCTCCCTTCAGCTGTCCTGTGCACAGCACACGGGCATGGCCTCCTCCCTTCAGCTGTCCTGCACAGCACACACGGCATGGCCTCCTCCTTCAGCACCCAGCACACACGGCATGGCCCCCTCCCTGTCCTGTGCACAGCACGGCATGGCCTCCCTCCCTTCAGCTGTCCTGTGCACAGCACACACGGCATGGCCTCCCTCCCATCAGCCCCCCACAGCACACAGCATGGCCTCCCTCCTTCAGCTACCCTGTGCACAGCACACGGCATGGCCTCCTCCCATCAGCTACCCTGTGCACAGCACACGGCATGGCCCCTCCCTCCCTTCAGCTGTACCCTGTGCACAGCACACACGGCATGGCCTCCCTCCCTTCAGCATGCACACACGGCATGGCCTCCCTCCCTTCAGCTATCCTGTGCACAGCACACACGGCATGGCCCCTCTACCCCTTCACAGCACACACGGCATGGCCCTCCCTCCCTTCAGCTGTCCTGTGTACAGCACACACGGCATGGCCTCCTCCCTTCAGCTGTCCTGTGCACAGCACACATGGCATGGCCTCCCTCCCTTCAGCTTTCCTGTGCACAGCACACACGGCATGGCCTCCCTCCCTTCAGCTGTCCTGTGCACAGCACACACGGCATGGCCTCCCTCCCTTCAGCTATCCTGTGCACATGTAGCCATGGAGCTTCACCCTTTGGGGTTCCACCTCCTCAGATACTGTATCCAGGACCTGGCTGCCTGTTGTCACTCATGGGCACTGTCAAGTTGAAACAAGCCCACCCACTGTCAGTACTGACACCCATTCCTCAGGCCTCAGCAGCATGAATCTGTCTGTAGGTGTATCCTGAGCCATCGCAGAGAATCTACATCCAACATAAGAAAACAGAAGCCCACCGTGCAGCCTCCTGACTCCTCTTCATCCTAGAAAGTGGTCTTCCATCGCACTCCTGCTGTGCTTCTGCAAGAGTGACCACTGTCCCCTTCTTGTCAACTTCAGCCTCGGGAGTCGATCGTTCCTACTACCAGTGTCCTCCAACCTAGGTCACCTGCTCCCTTCCCACTTCCTCCCAGCTGGCCTCCTTCCCTTAGACTTTCCCCTGCCACACATGCTCTCTCCGGACATCCCTGTGACCACTTAACTAGCAAATCTTCCTTCTCACGCTTGTATGCTCAGTGGCCCCTTAGTACTTCCAGAACTTATCCAAGCTTCCCACCCTAATGAGGTGCCAGTCCTTACTTTCCCACCCTGATTACCACTCCAACACCGCCACTGGCCAGCCTCCAGCTCCCCTACAACAGCACTCGCCTAATGCTGACGATTCACTGTCCTCACTCCTTTCTGCACTCAGTGGACGATCCCTGAAGACCATTTACCACAGGAGCTGTCCCTGGCAATAACTCCTTCCCCTGCCACACATTAGCCAGATTGCGGGGTGCTCCTCTACAGCACTCTGGGTCAGCTGAGGGGAGTCAGGGGTGCTGTTCTGCCACTCCTCGCTTCTGCTGCCTTAATGCCCTGCCCTAGGATAGCAAACATCTTGCTTAGTAGCCAGAACCGAGCTCACACAGTGGCTCTCAGAAATACCTTCTGACCAACCTCCACAGCTGCTGGGCACGTACAGGGCAGGCTTCTCCCCAGGCAGAAGCAAAATGTTTCTGCCCACTCTTTCTGTCTCCACACATATAAGTAATGACCTCTAGTCACCAGCAGGGCCACAGCAAGAACCAGAGTCTCAGAATGCAACCATTCCTTTGTTCGCCTCAGTTTCCCTGATGAAGTACAGTCACACCAACCTCCAGAATTCAGTGCCCACTGATGCAGCCATGGGGCACACGAGACACTGAAACTGATCCAGGCCAAGCACAGCACTGCCCAAACTTTACAGATACACCAACCTCCCTTGGTTTCCCAGGCCAGACTACTTTAACCAACAGCCTTTTAATCTTTCTCCTTTGCTATCTGCCAATGACACAACCACTGCCAATGCTCCTAAGATAGGCTCATCAATTTGGAGGGAACAGTGGCACTGGCAACTGTGCAGAACAGAGGGGGAAGGAAAACAACCCAAGATGCTGGAAACCAGAGAGTTCAGCACAATTAGTTACCCAGGCCAAGGAAAACTAGTGAGGCTGTAGGCTGAACTGAGGGTCAGGGGTCTCCTAGGGAAGGGCTGTGGGAGCTGTGGGATGCCTGAGTATTCCTGAGCATCAGGATTCCACCTTGCTTACAGGGTAAGTGAAGGGACAATAGATACTTGGGAAGAAGAGGACAATGGGAACTTGGTGAGCTCCCTTCTCCTCGGGGAATATGGTATACCAAAGCACTTATTTAATTCAGGATAAGGGCCTCACCTTCTGCCATTGGGCGTATTAAACAACTTACACTGCTTTCGGATGAAGCCCTGGTTGTACATTGCCTCCAGGAAGACAAAGTCACTGTAGATGGAACGCTCCAAGACCACACCTTGTCCTGTCAAAACAGGTAAAGAAAAATCTGAACCAAACAGATAAAGTACTAACTAGAAATTCCATTTTAGAACCAAGAATAAAAATATTCAGCCACTTACAATCCCAGTTCTTACCAAATAAATTCAAAGACCATGTTATCTACGAATTGAAAGCCCTTTAAACCCCAGTGCTCTTTTGGTCTGGGGAATACTGTCTTCTCCTGAGGATCACTGGGACCTCTCCAACCCCAGGCCACCTCCTCCACTCCACCTACTCTTCCCAGCCATCAAGTCCTCCCAACATCTGAATATAAAGAATTAAGTACAAAAATGTTCAGGATAGTTTAATAACTCTTAGTTATCTCATGTGTCTGGAAATGGGACAAATTCATGGGCTTGTCACAAGATGAGGAATTCCAGCATTTGGTACAATGCTGTACAGCAGGGTCAAAGCAACAGTCCTTGAACTCTTGAGACCATCTCCACCAATAAAGAAAATGTTTTGTTCTCTTTCAACAGCAGCTTCAGATTACTGCCTCAGAGCAATCATGGCCCAAAGGACACCCTGGTTCAGAGCATTCTGTTTTGTTGACAGAGAACGGCTTAACACTCCAATCAAATATGCTTTCTAGACCAGCAGTTAGGTAACAATCCCAGATCACTTCTTTCTTTAGGTCCAGTGTCTTCTACATCTTTCAGCATGGTCTGAGACAGTGCAGCTCCCTGGGGACACTCCTGTCTTTGAGGTGGTCGTGCTGAAGGAGCCAAAGGTGAGTGGACCCATCACACTCAGTGAGAAGGTGAACTGGAAGCCCATAGAAGATACCATCTCACAATTATATCTTGGTCCTTCCTTCTCAGCAGCAGGATACTTCCAAATTCAGCCTGATGAAGTTGTGCTCAAACCTACCAATGGTCTCCTCTCTCCTTCAGAGTAAAGACTTCCAAGTTTAAAACTCTCAGCTGGCAACTTCTTTCCTACTTTATTGCCAGCATCGTCTGCTCTATTCACTGCAATATAGCCACTCGAGATGCTCAAGAGTCCCTGCAATCCATTCTGCCAGGCCCAGGCAGAATTCTCCCCTCAGGAAGAGTGGGCCCTGGGGCACCACTCACTGCAGAGAGAAAAGCTTCCCCAGAGCACTCACAACTCACTGTCATGCAGATTTCCAGTCAGTCTTTATCCTCCTATTAAAATATAAGCCTCCTTCCTGTAGTTGTGTTCCTGGCTTTTGGAATAAGCCTAGCACACAACAGGTAGTCACAAAATATTTAGTGACTGAACACAACATAAAATGAAACCAATCACCGTGCACTTAACGTGTAAAGCGTTTCTTTTTCACTTAAGAAACAAGTAGTTAGAAAGTAAGGTAGAATACGCTGCTAGAAGAAAATGAACTGCCCTGAAAGTCAATATCACTCCCAGCTAATGCTTGGGTTTCCCTGAGGTAGGTCCTGGGACAGAACCCAAGAGGAAGATTCCAGACAACATAAATTTCTAGCAATAACACTAAGATCGGAGCTTCCAGAAAGGAAAATAATCATTAATACAATTGGAAAATAAAAACCAGAAACTTCTGTGACAACTTCAACATGACTTGGGGTCTATGGACACATGCCTTGTCCTCAGGAATCCAGAGAGTCCCAGGCAATGGGTCCCAATCTCAAATTTATGAAGCAGCTTTATCAGCTATCTTGTGGCCTTGCTGACAACACATTCTTGTTCTCACAGCTCAGAATTACTGAGCCAACTTCCCAGCAGCAGCTCAACTTGTTTCTAAACTCACCATCAACACAAGGAAGCCACTGCTACAGGAAGTAAAGCTAGTCTTAAATATAAGCCACCCGGTCTTTCTCACACAATCTGTCCATCAGTTATGGGCAGCCAGACACAGTAGACACAGCCTTACACACCAGCTACACTTCTTCCACACAATCCACTCATCAACCACAGGGCAGCCAGACACAGCCTTAAATACCAACCACATCCTTTCTCCCCCTACACAATACACTACTGTGAATACAGTTCCTGGTACACAGTTTGGCTACAGATCAATGGGATATCTACCATTGGGTTTCAGGGCATTCTGGGTCCAGGACAGGGAAGGGCTATATTCTGACCTCATCTACACACACTCTAGTTCTGTCATCTACTCTTCTCTCATGTCCTAACTGTTTCCTGGTCCCTGCTGCCGGTCTTCTACTCTACACTTTGCTTGCCCAAACATTTACTTGGAGAAAATCTGAGGACACACTTTTAACTGAATAGGCCCCAAGACCTCAACGTCTGCCACCTTTTCAAGGTTTAACTTTTACTCTATGGCAACTTTCAACCTGACCACTGTCCCTCCAAAAACCTGCTGGCTGTCATCCATGTCTTTTTAGGCATGCAGTCCATCCTCACGAGTGTGACTTCACATTCTCCCAGTCACCTGCATGCTGCCCTCCAAAGGCAGTGTCATACCGTCTATAAGCTGCAGATCTTCCTGCTGTGGGTAGGAATGATAAGGCTGTGCTATTCTGAGCCTGTATCAACAGGGATTTTGAGGACTTATGCTTTTACTGCAAACACATAACTTACCTAAAAGTACCTTTTCAGAAAACCTCTCCTCAGAAAATAATCAAGAAGAAGGCTCTCTACCCCGACCAAGGACAGAGTCATACCTGTGCTCAAGAGGTGCTCCAGGGCGTCTGAGTACTGCAGGAGGCGGTTGGCATAGAGCCAGGACTGTAGGCGGTAGCTGTTGCCGTCGTTGCTTTTGGGATTGTCATAAAATTTCTCTAAACTACAGTTGCCACTAAACTCTATATCGAGGGGCCTTCCGTCACCCGTGGTGCTGCTTGAGTACTGTATCCCTGCTTCTGGATAGTGCTTCATGCCTAAGGAGAGAAGGTCTGAATGAAGCCTGGGCAGACCACTCACACCTACTCCAAGTGTGCGGTTGGACAGAAACCCAAAGAAAATTTGAATGTTACTGTCGGGGCTGGGCATCAGAATCCCAGGAAAAGTCCCCTCTGTGCCCACACTTCATCACGTGCTCAGGAAGCACAATCTGTGCTGTGCATAACAGCTAAAAAGCTTCTCCGTTCTCTACAACCAGGTGCCCCAGCACATCCCCTTCCAACCCTCACCCCACTGCTTGCTGCAGTCCAACATCCCCAAAGGCAAGCAGGCAGGTGGCTGCATGAGGAACTAAAGAGGTCAGCCTTTCTCCCATCACCCTACGGGGAAGCAAGTGCAGTGACAGCTCCTCTGGCAGGGCATCCTCAGCTGAGGGTTCTGCTGCACTCCCAGGTAAAGTCCAACTCCAATTGGTAACTGCCACGCTGTTTTAATGTCACCTTTAAAAGACTAATACCCTTCCCCCAGTTTGGTCTTTTTGAGACAGGGTCTCCCCATGAAGCTTTGGTTGGCCTAGTACTCACTACATAGCCCAAGTGTACTAAATCTCATGGCAATCCTCTTGCTGTAACCTCTCAAGCACTAATGCTATAAGCATATAACTAACAATTAAAAAAAATGTAGAAGACCTACCTTAGGTCAAAATTACCTAGTCAATAGCCCAGCAAACTCTAAGTGGGATATGCAGCCACATGCCTGACAAGCCAGGGCCATTCTGTACGGCGCATACCTAGTTGCTCTGCGATGTCCCTTGCGAGCTTGTTTTTCCCAGAGCATATGTTGCCATCTACTGTTATCACTCGGCTGTACTTATGCAGCTTTTTGGTTGTCTTATCACCGAGAATGGAAGCCAAAAGCCCGTACCTCAGCTTGCAGTGCGCACTGGTATGAATTCGTCCCTGAAAAACACATCATCACTCTGGTTACTGCGACATCAACACCTATTATGTAGAGCACTAGGAGGGCCAGCCCTCTTGTTTAATGGCCTGACTCCCTTCTTCCCCAGTGCAAGCTCTCTGAGAGCTGGCGGTTTACCTCCTTGGGTCTCAGAACACGGACGCTTTCTCTGTTAAGGAAAACCAGATGGATGGATGAACAGATGGACGGAAGGATGGATAGGCACAAATGGCAGCAGGGAGGGGGACCTGACAGAATCAAAGTACCTCTCTGATTCAGGCTTTTGTCTTCGGCCTGTTACCCAATTACTCTACCACTGAGTATGAGAAAGCTAGAAAACCTGAGCTTAAGTACAGCTTCCATGCTCTAACTGCAAGTGTGATGCCCCGAGCAGTGGAAACTGTCCCCAATCCACAAAACAGAGCAACATAAGCATTATTTTTGCCTTTCTTCAGTTCCATAATCACCCATGGAAGCTGAATGCCCAGGCTGTGTGGAAGAGAAGCATCACCTCCCTCTCCTGCTGCACAGAGGCAAAGGTCCTCCTCACATCTCTCATCCACAAGGCAAGGGACGTCCATATCAGCAGTCATCTCCCAGTCTCAGACTGAAGCTAACATAACCCACTCTCCCCACATGAAAATCACCAATCCGGGGACAGTAGGGGACACATAATTAAAAGGTAAATGATTGAAAGGGCAAAGGTAATGCAGAAGGCACAAAAGTGCCTAAGATACTCCCTCAGGAACCAGATGAGCTGTGTGCTCACTAGATGTTCATAAATGCAAGTGACTTCCAGCACCAATGTCAGCAAGATAGCATACAGTAGGATGCTCTGCACTGCTAAGGAGTGCAAATGGGACAGTCAGAGTCAGATGGTTATAAAACTATAGCCTCACTAACGACCCAGCCAACACATCACCCAATGATAAGAAACATTCCCATAAGAAATGTGCACTCATACTTATATCAGCTTTTTTACATAATTGCCTCAGAGGGGAAACTACCAAGATGGTTTTCAACAGGTAAATGGATAAATGACAATATAACCAAACTAAGGAACTAAGGGAATGACTAAACAAGCCACAAAGACGTGAATCTTTTTTTTCCCCCCTTGCTGTTTTTGGGGGTTGGTTTTAAGACACGAGTTTCACTATGTAGCCCTGGCTGGCCTGGAACTCCCTATATACCAGGCTGTCCTAGAATTCATATCTGACTGTCTCATGCTGGGATTAAAGGTGAGCTCCACAATGTCTGGCTTAAGATTTATTATTATTATTAAGATTTAGTGTGTATGTAAAAAGAGAAACAAGTACTCTTAACAGCTGTGCACCCCCATAAATGACCTGTAAGTGTAATTGTAAAAGTATATGTAAAGAAAGCACAGTGACCATACACAAGTCTAGAGAAGGCAAAATGAAAACGTCATCAAAAGCACAATGGCTGTTATGAGAGGGTGGAAGATAAATGAACATGGAGGACAATAGATGTTTCAGAGCTGTGAACTACTCTGTGTGGTACTGTAAAGGCCAAGACATAACACCATTCATTGTGCAAAACAGTACAACTTCACAGCATAAGGAACGAACTCAATGCATGCAAACAAAACTTACTTAGGATGGAACACAGGATGTGACTGAACTCCCGAAATATAAATATGTGAGACAACCTCACTGAAGGGGTGATGTGGTGAAGACAAAGGGAGATGAGTGTAGTCTCTAAGGGTCAAGGTCAAAAGTGCATTGTGAATATACTCTGTGCTCTAGTTGGTGTGATCCTAATAGGGCTTATGCTGCCAGTGCTAATTCATAATGGGGCTTAGGCTGACAGTGACATTCACACACACCACATCTCTTTCTGGCTCACATCCATATCTCTCTCACACACAGATCACTCCTGTTCAAAATAAAAAACCTTAGCATGATTGTCAACCCCTTTATAATTGAATACCTGTGTAGTTCTAGCTACTAGAAAGCAAAGAAACTATGATGTCGTCATAAAATGTGTCCTGTTTCCAGTCACGTTCCCCTAAGCATTTACTATCACCCACTATTCTGCATGCATCTTAGGAAGTCCTCTCCTCCCCCAATCTACCCCAAATCTCTGTTCCTGCTCCACGTCACGACACCCGAGTCTACAAGGAGTTCGACAAAGCAGCTTCACCAATCACTGAACGGATGAGCACGCGGGCCCAGGCTCCACGGCTCTGGCATCTCGGTTCCCCAAGTGCAACAGGGAAAGTGAGTCCCGCTGCACCCTGAGCTGTAGGTGGAGGCCTCAAGAGCTCGTAGCTCAAGGGTCTGACCAACAATGCCGGAGTGTCAGGTCTCGGACAGGCCGAGGATCCAAGCGAGGAAAGCCACCCGCCGCTCACCACGCGCTGGGCTCCGGCCGCGAGGCCGCGCGCGGACGCCGACGCCGGGACAAGTCTCAGCAACCTCAAGGCCATTGCTTCGCTGCCTGCGCCGGCTCAAGGACCAGAGGGACGTGAACGCGACAGGGTCCTATCCTGCCAGCGGCGCGCTGACATGACGTCACAACCGAGTGTCCGCGGCGCCTGTCGGAAAAAACTACCGGAGATGGGGCGGAGCCAGAGGGAAGGGGCGGGGCTTAGGTCTAGATTGCGGCTCTGGGCCGGTGGGTTTAGATTGTTTGGGCGGGAAGCGTGCTACTTCCTCGACCCATACAGTACAAGTCTGGGGAAGGGCGAGAAGACCCACCCTGAGCCTTGTGAATTGCACGGAGGCTGCCAGTCTTGAGTTCGGGTTTCTCGCAGATGCTGGAGTTGTGTGGCAAAAGTGTGACTACCCCCTCCTCTCTCTGGGTATTCTGTGGGGTGGATTCGCTCGCTCCCCAGATTCTGCAGTGAGAACCTGCTGCCTCTCTGCTCCACGCTCGAGCTCTGACAAGAGGATTCACTTCCTGGGTTGCATGGACCCACTCCCAGACTGAGGGGAGGATCTGCTCACTGCCCTCCTGGGCGCTGTGGAGAGAGCCTATTCCCCATCTGAGTTCTATGGGCAGCACATTTTCCCTGCCTGCTTCAGAGAGAAGGACCTGTTACCGGCCTGAGCCCTGTGGGTGCTCACGACCGGTTTCTGAACTCTTGTACTGAGAGCTGAGGTGGCCTCAGGTCTAGTACCACTATGTCTCCAGTGTAGAGCTCCCTGCCTCCCTTCCACAGCTACCGACATTATAGTCACCTCCTGAAAAGCTCTTCAGTGCCAAGACCCTCTGAAGCTAAGGTGGAAGAGTGTGAAGAAGCCAGGAAAATGCTGATAGGGGGAGGATCCCCAAGACAAGGGGAGTTCTGGGTGGGTGTGGACTACCTTCCGGGTAGTTGACACAAAACCTCTGCATTTCTCGATTTCTAGAAATCCCTGAGTCCTTTCCAGTACATTGAGAACAGAAGGGGGGAACCCACTCCACATTCTTCTAGCAACCTGATCACCTCATTTCTCAACTCCCCTCCCACTAGGTGTCAGTCTCAGGCTCACCCTTAAGGAAAGACAGTGTCCTTCCTCTGTGTTTGACAACTTCTACTAATGGCATAATGAAAAAAAAAATGGTGCATGTAATTAAGTCAAGGTACTACTTAAGCCGCAGTCCGTCCGTCTGCCCCGAGTTTGCTGCAAGCTTTTGTTCTTAGTTAACCGTGAGATTTTTAAAAAAAATAATTATTTATTTTATTTATATGAGTACACAGTAGCCATCTTCAGACACACCAGAAGAGGGCATCAGATCTCATTACAAATGGTTGTGAGCCACCATATGGTTGCTGGGAATTGAACTCAGGACCTCTGGAAGAGCAGTCAGTGCTCTTAATCACTGTGAGCTTTGAATCCCTGGATTAGCACACCCCCCTGCCCCCCCCGTTTGATTATGTGTCATTCTTATAGTAATGAATTGTACTTGAACTTTTAAAAAGAATTATCTACATACTTATGAAGAATAATGGTCTATGGATATTAGTTAGGAATTCTTTGTCTCGCCTTAATATCAAGATACTATAGGCTTCAACAAAGCCACCTGGGGAGCATTTCCACCCATTTCATTTTCCCTGGATGCTGTGACCAGGGAGTGGGTTTCCTGATGGAACTGTCGGAGGAACTCTTCAGCTATTCAGAGGAAGAATAAACCTATGTGGGTGGTATCACTCATCCCCATTGGGACTCTTCTGTAAAAGAGTTGGGTCATGGATGCTTTCCAAATGACAGCAGAAGGCTGGGGACGATCAGAAAGAATGATGGAGAATGGAAGTTTCATATCTAGCCCTTGGCGAATGAGTTTTTAACTCACATTTGGTGACTGAAACAAAACGGTGGCATCATTAGTGTAGTGCTTCATGTGTGTACAGGAAATACTTGGAACAATCATATTTAGAAAATGGGGGGTCTGGCTAGAAGAGCCAAAATGAAAGTAATGTTTCATTCAGCATGAGGAATAATGAATCAGCTCCACGGCAGGTTGTAAATCTGTCTGCATACTATAACACTCAGATTCACCACTAAAAATGCAAAATCTTGGTCCCCAAACCTAAGCAAATAATGATAATATTTTTTCAAAGATGTGCACAAGGTATCCATTGGGAGGTGGAGGACAAGCAGAGGAGACAGAAAACAGTGATTTCACGAAACTACAACCCCTCTGCACAGCAAGAGAAACACCTGAAAGAAGTGATGGCCTACATAGTGGGAGGAAGTCTTTGCTTGCTCCATTCCTGCCGATGACTGATGTCTAGAACATACAGAGAACTCACCAAACACCAAGCAGCCCATTCAATAAACCGACCAGTAAAATGAGCAGGTAGTTCTCAAACAATGAAACACTGGTGGCCAATGCACATATGAAAAACGTAAAGACATCAAAGATCAAAGAAATGCAGTACAAAGGACATTAAGATTCCGCCTCACCCCGGCCAGCATGGCAGTCATGAAGAAAACGAATAACAACAAATTCTCATGATGATGTGGACTTTACAAAAAGAAAAAGAACGCTTATATATACAATGTAATCTAGTCTGTATGGAAATCGGTGTTGAGATTTTTTTTTCCAAAAACTGAACCTAGAGCTACCATATGACTAAGCTATACCACGTCCAGGTGCTTACCCAAAATTTCCAAGTCAACCTGCCACAAAAAGACCTGTACCACCATGTTTATTGTGACATTGCTCACAGCAGTTAAGTTATGGAGCCAACCTAAGTGTCCAGCATAAAGGAATGAAGAAAATGTGTTGGATATACAAATGAAATTTTGTGTAACCACAAAGAATCTTAAAGTTGTATCATTGCGGGGGGGGGGGCTGCAGACTGACATCATCATATTAAGCAAATTAAGTTGGAAAGGCAAATAGCTTTGCTCCTATTGGGTCCTAGAATGCATGGATAGATAAAGTCATGTATGTACCAATGATATAAAAGTAGAAGGGAAACTGGGAACAGAGGGAGTGATATAAGATGTAAGAAGTGAGGAGAGGGTAGTGAGGTGTCTGTATGTGAGTGTTCAAAGTATATCACACACATTCGTGAGGTAGCCTGTGTAAAAGCATGCAGCCTTTTTGAATCATTAAAATGAAAACATCATACCAAGCCTTCGAGTTACATGACAACTTTAGTAGTTGTATGTTGAAGAAATTGGATTTGTAATTCAAAAGTCACTCAACCCGAAAGGAGAAATTTCCTAAGCACATACATTTTACTGATGAATTTTACTTAATACCTACATATATAATACTAAACATGTACAGTCTCCTCCAGAGAGCAGAAGAGATAATGCTTACCAACTCATGTTTATGCTGCCATAACTGTTGAAGACAGTACGACAATTTAAGGCCACCATAGATCAGTATCTCTTAAGAACTTACACAGGAAAAGCCTCGAGAAAACATCAGCAAATTGAATCCAGCAACACATAAGATGAGTGGTACACCACAAGCAAATGGGATATCATCCAAAGAGGAAAAGGTACCTGATGTCTTAAAATCAACTAATATAAAAAAAAAAAAACTAAGCAAAAGAAGTACGAGGAACCAGCTTGCCTGGTTCAGGGAAAGCATTTGACACCACTCAATATTCATTTAAAATAAAAGAACACATCTGCTCCAACAAAGGCTACCGGGTGACTGCTTCCTCGTCCTAAAGCATGCCCACAAAATCCTAAAGCTAACATCATGTGAATAGAGAAAGCATGGGATTTGCCTTTTGAATAGAAAGAAAGGGCTTCTGCTTTCCCCACACTTACTCAACAATAGAACTCCTAACCTACATAAGTGCAAAAGATGTAAATAGAATACAGATAGGAAAGAAAGAGATACAACTATTTGTAGATTGTGTTATTTTTACTCAGAAAACGCATAGGAGTTGACAAAAAAAGCTTCTAGAATAAATATCAAGGTCTGCCAAAACAAACAAAATTAAAAGAGACAAACACACATGCACACACAGAAGAGAATTACACAGTATCCTGTCAAAGCTGAAGAGCAAATGGAATTCAATTTATATTTGGTCTAAGTTAACTTGTAGTACTTGAGTTTAAATATAACATGTCTGTAGGCTGCAATGTTTAAAATGCTGATATAAGAAATCAAAGAAGACTGGAGAAAAGGCATCTATATCTATATCTATATCTATATCTATATCTATATCTATATCTATATATCACAGATTAGAAGAAATAGGCAATGGTCAAGTCTTCTAAGTTTACTGGAGTTCCAAGGAGGAAAACATCCTCCACAAGGATGTTTTACTGGGTAGAGACAAGATTTCCTAAGTCTCAGAAATGCAAAGATGCTAGAATAGCCACCATGAATTTAAAAAGAAGAATAAAGTCAAAGGAATTACTCTTCCATTGATGAGCTTTATTACATGCTGATATAAATCAAGGACATGTAGTGAAGGTTCTGGTATTCACAGAACAAGAACCAGTGAAGAAAAGAGAGCTTCCGCAAATGAACCAGCACAAATATCTCAGCTGTTTCTGCACACAGTTCCATGGCGGGCGGTGTGAGAGTGATGGGTAGCTTTGGGGAAGCAAATGAACCTTCAGTCACCTCACCACAAGACAACAACAACAAAGCCCAAAACAACAACAAAAACAAGCTTGACATCTCAAAATGGATCCTGTATTTGAATACAACATGTAAATCCACAAAGCTTTTAGGTAAAAAATAAAAGAAACATTTTGGGCCTAGGAGTAGGGAGATATTTTTAACTTGATATCAGAAGCATAATTCAAAAGAGGAAACAGGTTAACTAGACATATCAAACCCAGAAATGCCTGCTCTGGGAGAGACATTCTTAGGTTGGGAAGACAAACTACAGGTGGAGAAAGTAATTACAATGCACGTATTTGACAACAGACCGGTGTCTACAATATATAAACAGTTTCACATCTGAAATAATCCAGGGTTGGGCATGGTTTGTACTGTATTATGTGTTGAAATAAAATTACAGGAAGAACAAGTTGGGTGCTTCTAGAGGCTACAGTATGAGGATGCGACTGCAAGCCAGCAACACAGGACATCTTTCGGTGATGGAAATGTTCTAGCCCCTGAGTACACTGTGTCCACAGTCATCAGAAACGTGCACATTCTGCGACACATGAATCTGTGTAACTGATGGAACAAGTGCAGCAGGGTGTCCCAGAGTCAATGCCCTGCCACTGAGCTGTACCTTAGTCATGCAAGATGATAGGCAAGGGACACATGGGACCACTACCTGGCATATTTCTTTGCAACTTTTTGTAAATCTACCATTATCTTTAAAGGAAATCTTGAAACTATATTGTGTGCAGTATAATAAACTAACAGGATTTCAGAATTTAAACTTGAGAAATACTTTTTGTGTTATCATTTTTAGAAATTCAAGCACTGGGAAGAAGGACTGTTAACTGGAGCTACAAGGTAGTTTTAAGAAGCTGAAATGCTACCAGAAGATAGGTGCTCGTTGTTTTCTGATTAAAAATCTCAAAATTGTGAATATAGCATTCGTCTTCAAATCAATCTGTAGATTCAACACAGTCCCACAAATATGGACGCACAAGCTTTTCTCTTCAAATTAATCTGTGGATTCAACACAGCCCCACAAATACGAACCGACAAGCTTTTCTTCGGTTGATGTTGACAAACAGATTCTAAGATGTGTAACTCCTCCTTTCTGGAAGACTTAGGAGTAAAAAAGTGACCTAGACTAGAAGCAGGTGAACGGAGGACATGCTAACTGACCTCGTGGTACATGAAAGGCCACATTCCAGAAAGCCCTGTAGTACTGGTGCAGGAAGAGACAGGCTGGCACGAACCAGGTCTGCCTTCAGTAACAGGGTCTGGAGAGAGAGGTGCCAGGGGGAGGGAAGGAGAGAGAGAGGAAGGGAAGGAGGAAGGGAGGGAAGGAGGGAGGGGGAAGGAAGAAGGGAGGAAGGGAGAAGAAAGAGAAGGAGAGAGCAAGATTAAAAACGATAGAGAAAATGAAAGCTTGGACCAAGAGGTCTTACATAAGCTGATGGCTTATGCCAAGCAAGTTTATTAAGAAGCATAGCATCTTATATATTATTTTCAGGGGGTTTATGACAAAAGTCAACAGAGAGCTAAATCAGACCATGTTGGCAAGAGAACACAGGATCCTCAGACACAGCTACTTTAGGACTGATAACCATAGCCCAAGGAGAAGAGAAACCACTACCTGACTCCTTCAAGGCACTGCCTTGAGTGCTTGCTAAAGAACACTTCTTGCAGACCAGCCTTGCTAAGTCCACTCCTGGACATGGACACAGAACTAATGTTCCATTTGATCTTTCATCAGAGTCTATGATAGAATCTTGGGTCCATCTGGTTTCCAACAAGTAGACACAAAGAGCCAACTGGGTGATGGCTCCAAGCACAAGGATCATGTTTTCAGTGATTTGATGTATGAAAGGGTGACACTTCCTAGAGCAGAGTGTGATCTTCCAAACAATGGGTGAGGGCTAGAACAGTTTCCCATGCAGAGAATGGATTCAATCTCAGATAGATTACAGATTTAAAAGGCAAAGCTTCTAGAATGTCACAGGAGAACATTCCATGAACTTAGCAGAGGCAAATATTTCTTAGGAAAATCTATATAAGGTGAAATGTACACATTAAACATTAAAATAAAGAACTTTTTTTTATTGTAAGGCCCATGAGGACATGGCATACAGCTAACTGGAGGAATTTTGCATCAGAGGGCTCAGATCTGACGGGAGCTCAGAATCAGATGATGTAAGAAGCCTACGCATGATGAGACTCCATATGAACATGGGCAGAAGATGCTCATCAGAGAGTTTATATCCAAATGGACAGGGAGAGACTCCACTGACGACAGCAGAAAACCATTTGCATTTGTAAAATACAGATTGTAGTCAGAGTGAGATATCTTTGGAGTTCAGAAGAGAGGCTGAATTGAAACAAGAACATGGACAACTACGGGTTGCCCAGGATTTGGTACCACTGGGATCCTCCTATACTACCAACAGGAGCTAAACTGGTGCCTGCAGTTTGGAAAACAGCGGTGCAGTTTCTACTAAACCCGGCCATACACACACCTTGTGTTGCAGCAGTTACAGGCACATAAGCCTTACATGTACCTAGGTCCAGCCTAGATAACAGTTCTGTGTAGCTCAACGAACTGCGTAGATATCGGAAAGAAAAAAAAATACTACCTGGATTTCATATAGTAGCATTCCACATCTTAGACAGTATCCATGATACTGTTAGCCAATAGCAAAGCATAAAACTGCATGCTGATATGCATGTGAATATGAGAAATAATGCATGAATTGCTACATGCAGAGACAAGGAGATACCCAGACATGGCGGAGCCAAAGCTTAACATGAAAATGTAAGTGGTTCATGATTACAATAATGAAACTCAAAACACCCAAGTTACTCACTCCCTGGCATTAGAAACCAGCATAGAGTTTCTCTTGAGGCAGAGAGGGTCACTAATGATAGATTTACCTGGGAGTTAGTTCCCCAAGTCCACACTGGGAAAACATATTTGGATGAAGGCTCATGACTGTAGGTAGTTTTACAGGTTTGTTAAATCTCATTAAAATGTTAAAAAGAATTGGGTGGTAAAAGAGGTTTTATTTGAATTACTCTTGAGAATACCTGATATCTACTGAGGAGTATTTCCCAATCCCAAAGTTCTTCTGGCAGCATCCTTAAATTCAGTATTCCTCAGGCAGTAGATCAAAGGATTCATCATGGGCGTGAGGACAGTATACACAGCAGAGATGAGCTTGTTGGAGCTCCGGGTATCGATGGCCTGGGGTCTCACATACATGAAGATCATGGCCATGTAGAAGAAGGTGACCACAGTGAGGTGGGAGGCACAGGTGGAGAAGGCTCTCCACCTGCCTGTGGCTGAAGGGATCCGTAGCACAGCCAGGGTGATGTGGCCATAGGAGAGGATGGTGGCCAGGAGAGGGAACACCAGGATGATGAAGGCCAGGATGAAGTCCACCAGCTCCGCGGTAGAGAAGTCAGTGCAGGCCAACTTGAGGATAGGGGAGATGTCACAGAAGAAGTGGTTCAAGACATTGGAGCCACAGAAGGTGGCGCTGGAGATAAAGTAGACCTTGATCACAGAGATGGTGAAGCCACTAGCAAAAGAGAAGGCCACGAGCTGGACACACAGCCCTGTGGTCATGATGACTTGGTAGCGCAGGGGGTGGCAGATGGCCACATAGCGGTCATAGGCCATGGAAGCCAGGAGTACACACTCTGTACACACCAGGGAGCTGAAGAAGTAGAGCTGAGTCATGCAACCAGCAAAAGAGATGCGTTTCCGCTGCAGGAGGAAGCCGTCCAGCATCTTGGGGATGATGTCTGACACATACCAGATCTCTAAGAAAGACAAGGAGCCCAGGAAGTAGTACATGGGTCTGTGGAGGGAGGCGCTGCTCCAGACAGTGAGGATGATGGCTAGGTTTTCCACCAGCACAAAGAGGTAGGCGAGCAGGAACAGGAGGAAGAGCAGGTACTGCAGCTCAGGAGCGGTGGGGAAACCCAGAAGGATGAACGTGCTGACCTTGGTGATGTTCTCCCCTCTCATCCCTGTGCACCTGCAAAAGACCGAGAGGCCAATAGGAAGAGCCAAGCACCAGCTGATGGGAGAACGGGGAGCCAGCTAGTCATCTCAGCTGACAGACGGACAGCTCTGGTTCCTGTGAGCAACAAGGACAGGAATTTATTCTGCCAGGTCTTGAACTGGGAAGACCTGTGCACTTGTGTTTGGGTGCCTACTGAAGAGGGGACAGACAAAGGAACTGTCTAGGATAGTTATTTAGTTGTAGGAAACCTACACAGTGGCCCATCAGGAAGATAGCTGGGATCTCCAATGGGTCTCTTTGCGTAGTGCTGGGTTTGGCTTTTATATTCTAGGCAGGGTGTGCTTGTTTTTTTACCCAGCCACTATCAGCACCAGCCCCCTGTTCAATCAAGGCAAGCATGATAATGCTTATTTTATATATGTTCCCTGGCATCCAAGGTGCTAAAGTAGTGTTTGCTCTGCTGTGCTTTTGTACACTAAATGGTTAACATTGGGAAAGAAAGCTGGCATAGACAGGGTCGGGTGTGCTGTCCTGTAGAGGTGAATACAGACAGGGCCTCGCTCATTAGTCTGGAAGAAAGAGGATAGAGGGACTGTGATTCTGCCTCTCTGGCGCTGTTGCGGTAACTCAGTGAGTTCTCCAAGGCTCCTTGACTGTGTGACCACCTCCTCCCCAGCCTAACCCAGGAGGAACTCACATCTGCTCACACACTCTGACACATCACAACAATGGTTCTCAACCTGTGGGTTTTGACCCCCACAGGGGGTCGCATATGGGATACCCTGCATATCAGATCCCTACATTACAATTCATAACAGTCGCAAAATTACAGTTACAAAGTAGCAACAAAATTATTTTTTAGGGGGGTCACCGGGACATGAGGAACCATATGAAAGGGTTGCACTGTTAGGAAGGTTGAGAACCACTGCTCCACAGGCTCATAATGGAACCACTGCCTTTCCTGACTACAGACTGGAGCAGCAACTAGGAAGCTGGCTTAATCTGAACATAAGGGGCTGGGTAGCCAACTAAATTTGAACATAGGAAAGCTGAGGCCAAAGGAGGTTCAGGAAAGTTCCTGGAAGCACTTTGGGGGAGCATCAGTCTCTTAGCAGATTAAAACAAACAAACAAACAACAACAAAAACCAATCCTCTCCAAGGCAACAGCTGCAGTTCTGAAGCACACCCATCAGAGAGCTGGAGGGGGAGGGAGGAGGGAGGAGGAGGGAGGGAGGGAGGAGGGGGAGAGAGAGAGAGAGAGAGAGAGAGAGAGAGAGAGAGAGAGAGACTGGGTACAGCACCCTAGAGCAGGGAGGCCTCATGGTGTGACCAGAAACATTAGGTGGAGTAAGAATAGGTCAGGATGGAGCTGTGATCTGAGGTGCAGCTGGGGACTCATGCAGCAAACGCTGGCCCATGGCAGCTCCAATGAAGGGAAACGCAAGAAAGTCAGCCAGGGCTAAGCATTGCCACTTGCAGAAGCTATTCTACTCCCAAGAACAGAGCACAGGCCAGGGTCTCAGAAACACTGAGATTTGGACAAGGGTTCCAGAGCAGACTGAACTCAGGGTGGACAATGAACACCGACAGAGAGATAGCCACGTGAGCACACATGGTGCTGGCCTCCAAGATTCCTATGGCTCAGACAGGAAGCTTTGGTACAAGGTCTAGATACCAGGCAATCAAGCCGATCCAAAACGAAACAGGGAGCAGAAGGAGACTCTAGAGGCTACTCAGGCTCTAGAGAACTGGCAGGTAGGAAGGAAGTCAGGAGCTCTGTCCCCTTCAGCTAAGGATCCTGAGCATGAGGTTATGGAACAACAAATGTCCACCAGCTCACAACAATGGAGGAACCAGTGCCAAGGCCACTGCTCATTCAGGAGGATGGATCTGGTTCCAGATGGGCACCCACAGCCACAGATAGTTCTTGCACCTGCCAGAGTGGCAACGAACATAGGCACAGACCTGTTTCCTACAAGCATCCCAAACACATGCGAGCTCTAGGATAGAAGACTGAGTGTGTCGGCTGGTCATACAGCTACTCTCAAACACCGATGTATTCACATTCCCTAACTACAGGCTGGCAGCTCTTCTATCCTGCTGTGTCTGCTGACTTCTGGCCCAGTGACTGGGTCTGGTCTCCAGCTTTCTCCTCCACCACCCACTGACAGCTATACTTTCTCATTTCAGGCTTCATATCTCTCCTTTGTCTGTGAATGACCCCTGGCACCTCACAGTAAGGCAGACTAGAAGGACAGGCACTTGCTCAGGCTACTGAAGCTGTGCCAGTAATGATGGCCAGCCAGCTGCAGGCTTATAGGCTGTGGGTAAAGTAAGTCTGGAGAAGCAGTTTTTAGGGTGTTCCCTGAAGCACTGGGATTCTAGCCCCAGAAATCTGGTTTGCAAAAGTAGAAGGCATCGTATGAACACTTAGATGTCTAGCCGACATCAGTGGCTCCTTGATTGCTGGGAAGGGATAGTGTCTCCTAGGAAGCTGTGCCATCAGACCCCCAATAAGGGAGTCTTGGGCAGTGAGTATGGAAGGAGTCCTTTCCTTCCCATTGGCTGTCATAGCACACCCATGATGGTCACAAGGCAAAAGGTTTCACAAAGTTTTGACCTCTTGATAATGGATTTCCACTTCAATGACAATGACTTTAGGAAGGACAGCAAAGAACGGACACGTGGGACAGGATGGCCACGTGAAAACTCAGGCACATGTTGAAACCACGCAGCCACAGGCCTGAGGACCCCTGCAGGTCACCAGACGGAAGAAGAGGCAGAGAGCATTCTCCCCAGAAGTCAGGTGGGAGAATGATCCTACCACATTTTGATTTTGAACTTCTGGTCCCCAAAAATGTTCAAAGAACAAATGTCTGCTGTTTTAAGCCACAGGTTCTGGTCCTTAATGGCAATATACTTGGATACTAGCAGCAAAGGGAGAGGAAAAGAAGAGACAGATGAGCCCAGTTACTTAGCCTACCCAGGTCATCGTGGTGATGGAAGTGTAAGAGAGGGTCTGTGGCTTCCCCATATCTAAACTCTGCCTGGGGGAGATTGCTTGTTGAATAGCTTCATGGCTGTCTATAAGGCTGGCTCAGCAAGCTCGGAATTCACAGGAAGGGATGGAAAAGAGACATCTAGAAACGACATGGCACAGGGATAGGGACATGGCAGTTGGCATAGGGATTCTCGCCATCAAGGGTGAGTGTCCTGAAACAACCCAAACTTGTGACAGCTGTGGATTGTCCCATGGTAGCAGTTTCCTACCATAAAACACTAGTTCAAGGCTGAGAATCGACCTCAGCAGCACGTAGAATGACCTCCATGATGTCAACCAGCCCACACCTCTTTAGCTAACTCAGTAATAGCTTTTTCATTGCAACCTCAACATCTGGTCCTGGACACTGTGCACTCAGTACAGTTCTCACAGATCCGTACTCAACAGGACTCCTATCCATGCTTACTCAACACAGGACTCATCAATATACACTTGAAGTCCTGAACATGTACTCATCAGACTAAGCACCCAACCCACCGATACACATTCAGCACGATACTCAGAGATGCATATTCACACAGTGCCCATCAATACTGCAGTACCCACAATATTGCAGTGGTACCCGCAGATGACCACTCTGCATCGCACTTACAGAAGCTGCAAATGCGCCTTTCCTGTAGCACTCTGAGCCATCCATCATGCTGGGTGCTGCAGCTGGGAGGGGCGAATCCTCAGAGTCCAGCCTCAATATGGACATGTATGATGGGACTTCAGACATGCTACATACGTAGCTCTTCTATGATGCATATTATATGCCATACTTTAAAATTACCCTGTGAGTTCATCCTGGCACAAGAAGTACTCATCCTACCTGTGTCTCTGGAAGCCTCACTTGGACAGACTTTGGGAATGAGGAGGGATCTCTTCCTGGCTGGCGACTCTGAGAATGGCCACAGTGACCAGATGAGCCTTAGACGGGCTATCAGGACATGGGCTCCTCAAGTGAGGAAAAGAACAGTTATGGCTTTTTAGCTTGAGCCCAGCGTCTCCAGGGCCCAATTACCCCCTTGCAGCTGATGAAGCTGCCCATACTGGTAATGAGCTGGATCATGGCCTCTGGGGCAGGCTGCCTCTGATGTTGCCCCTGCCCTTTGGCCCTCAAGCCAGAGGAACCCATGGAACCTTTCTTTGTCTCTCCACCCTCCTGGACATCTGGCTGCTGAATTCTACAACTACAGCCAGTGTTTCTCAGTAGCCAGCCCACTATCCTGCAGAATTCTCCCATCCTCTCCTAAGCTCGATCTGAGTAAAACTTCTGCAGCTAAGCACGGGGATCATGAAAGATTTAGCAATGCTAAATGGTTTCCCAACACATTTGACAAAGAGCTAATGAGGGTGACTGACAGCACTTGCCTCTGTTGTGTCATGCAACCCAAACTTGTGACAGCTGTGGATTGTCCCATGGTAGCAGTTTCCTACCATAAAACACTAGTGTTGTTCAAGGCTGAGAATCGACCTCAGCAGCACTTAGAATGACCTCCATGATGTCAACCAGCCTACACCTCTTTAAGCTAGCTCAGCAAGAGCTTTGTCTGTCATACTGCAGTATTCTTTATGAACACAACATGAGTACCACGTACTGTGCATGCCCTGATGCCATACAACACCAAAGTACCCTGTCTGAAACATCCCAACTCAGAGTCCAGACCACCACCCGTCATGAACTGCAGAGTTTGTACTGTAAAAGCACACCTTTCTGCTCGTTTAGAAGTATGATGTTTTAATTATGAAAATCAAAGCTTTTCATGTATTCCTGTTGTTATCCCTCAGCACCTAAGACTCAGATTAGTACATAGAATGTTTGATTTATAAAATTGATGTTTGATTCATTGACTTGAGTGTCATGAAAAAAAGTGTTGAATTGATTTTTGTCTTGAGACCAGGAATCTCCAACAATTTCTGGAAGGGTCCTAAATATACTTCCACCATTGCATTACATATTTATATACAGCTGCATATAAATTATATGACAATTATAAAATCAAGCTATCAGATGAAGAAGTTGAAGATTCTCTATGCCGTTCAGTGTCAAGTATTCAGCTACGATGACATTCCTTGTGTAAAAATAAGCAAGCCTAAGCATGTGGTTAAATATGTAAATCTGCCTTTATCTTTAATAAAATGGCGGGATTCTTCTATACCAAGAGTTGGTTTAAAAACTTTTATGTATGTTTCATATCAATAAATACTTTATTTATATATCTATTGCACGTACTTATGTTTCAAAGGTTGTGCAAAATTTCTCATGCATAAAGAAGCTCACAAATGAAAAGTATCTAAGAAGCCTTCATCTGAGACACAGTTGCCTAGGGGACCCTGCCTCTTACTGCCATCTGATGATGGAGAAGCCATCAGCTCAGCAAGTGTAGGGTCAGAAGAAGTTCATGGTATTCCTTTGTGAGATAGTATATTGGGCAGTCCTCAGCCATTTGTTCCCTAGAACACCCTATGCTAAAGACCCAGAAGGAGGCAATCAGGCAGACTAGATGCTCAAGCCCCAGCAAAAGAAAGTGTTTAAGGATTTGAGCCAGCCCAGCCCTAGATTCCTCATATGGTTTAGGACAAATCAGCCAATGTCCATACACATTCACAGTTGTGGAGTAGACACACTGTGGGCCCATAAGGGAATCAAAGAACTTCTCAGGTACAGTGGGACTGTCATCAAAACAATCCCCAATGGCAAACTCCGTTCCTTTGTCTCTGCATCATGTTACCACTGTTAAGAGGAAGCTCACATGTGTCAGTCAACATCAAAGCAGGGTGTGTGCTGCATCTGTTAGTACTGTCGTTGATAAGAAGTATCCCTGTTGCTTCCCACACTCTGGTCCAAACCTTCTCAGAAAGGACCATCTACTTAGTAAGCAGCATGTGTGCTGCCAATTTGATAAAAACAAAGTTGTCATCTGAAAGGATGTGTAAGAGTGACCTCAGAGAGGGCTCAGTGGCTGGTCACTCCTGAGCTCTTGAAGCTTTCTTGTTAAAGGACCAACTGTGTGAAGCTTGGGGATGGAGAAGTCATCCCAGTTAAAAGACAACTGTGAGGTGACTGCTCCCAGTGTGTTAGCACAGCCCCTAAGCAACGGTAGGTGTGTGAGGCCCTTCCTTCTGGGACGACATCAGGGTTTCAGATGTCTGCCCACTAACAGACGTAAGCTATGACCTGACACCCTTGACGGATGCAGTTCATCAAGTAGTTCAATTGTCAACTTAACACAGTGTTGAATGAGCTTGGAGTTTCAGACAGTGGGTGAGGGCAGTTGCTTCGTGTTGACTTCCCAGCAATGATGGACCGTAACATGGAATTATGAGCCAAATAAATCCCCTTTCCCCTCAAAGTATTTTATCACAGCAACAAGGAAAGAAACGAGAACAGGACTTTTGGAAAACATAGACTTGGAGCCCAGAAGAAGGACTAAACCGAAACACATGAACAACTTTTGGACAGGACACAGAACCATTGACATTCTGTTATACTGCTAATGGGAGGAAAACTAGTATGCACAGTTTGGAAAACAGTTTTGGCTAAACCTGGCCACATACACATCCCTTGTGTTTCATCAGGTTCCTGATTCTAGACCAGATACAGTTCTGTGTAGTTCACCAGCTCCATGGATGTCAGTAAAAAAAAAATACTACCTGGATTGCCTATAGCAGCATTACACACCCCAGACAGTATCCATAACACTGTCAGCCAATGACAAAACACAGAACTGCATGCTGATACATATGTGAATCAGTACATATTGCTACTGAGCAATGACACAGGAATCGTTGCTACATGTGAAGACACGGGAGCCCAATCACGTGACACTGAGCCAAAGCAGAACATGGACGTGTAAGTACTTCATGATCACATTCATAAAGCCTTTAAAACACGCAGGTTACTCGCTCGCACTAGAAACCAACATAGCGGTGCTTGGGAAGCAGAGAATGTGACTAGGATCTGCCCAGGAGCTAGGTCCCTGAGCCTACACATATTTTCAACAAATATGTCAGAAAACATATTTGGAAGGAGACTCATTATGGTAGCTGGCTCTGTAATAGTGCTGGGTTTAAAAAAAAATCTAAAGAACATTAGGTGCTATACAAGAGACTTTTTCCACCACAAATTAGATTCTAGAACATGTAGCATCCTACTATAGACTGTGACCCAATCTCAGGGTCCGTCTCACAGCGTCTTTAAACTCTTTGTTCCTTAGGCAATAAATCAAGGGGTTTAAGATAGGCGTGAGGACAGTGTACACAGCAGAGATGAGCTTGTTGGAGCTGCGGGTATCGATGGCCTGGGGTCGCACATATATAAAAAGCATGGCCACGTAGAAGAAGGTGACTACAGTGAGGTGGGAGGCACAGGTGGAGAAGGCTCTCCACCTGCCTGTGGCTGAAGGGATCCGCAGCACAGCCAGGGTGATGTGGCCATAGGAGAGGATGGTGGCCAGGAGAGGGAACACCAGGATGATGAAGGCCAGGATGAAGTCCACCAGCTCCGCGGTAGAGAAGTCAGTGCAGGCCAACTTGAGGATGGGGGAGATGTCACAGAAGAAGTGGTTCAAGACATTGGAGCCACAGAAGGTGGCGCTGGAGATAAAGTAGACCTTGATCACAGAGACTGTGAAGGCACTAGCAAAAGAGAAGGCCACAAGCTGGACACACAGCCCTGTGGTCATGATGACTTGGTAGCGCAGGGGGTGGCAGATGGCCACATAGCGGTCATAGGCCATGGAAGCCAGGAGTACACACTCTGTACACACCAGGGAGATGAAAAAATAGAGCTGAGTCATGCAACCAGCAAAAGAGATGCGTTTCCGCTGCAGGAGGAAGCTGTCCAGCATCTTGGGGATGATGTCTGACACATACCAGATCTCTAAGAAAGACAAGGAGCCCAGGAAGTAGTACATGGGTCTGTGGAGGGAGGCGCTGCTCCAGACAGTGAGGATGATGGCTAGGTTCTCCACCAGCACAAAGAGGTAGATGAGCAGGAAGAGGAGGAAGAGCAGGTACTGCAGCCTGGGGGTGGTGGGGAAGCCCAGCAGGATGAACGTGCTGACCTTGGTGATGTTCTCCCCTCTCATCCCTGTGCACCTGCAAAAGACCGAGAGGCCAACAGGAAGAGCCAAGCACCAGCTGATGGGAGAACAGGGAGCCAGCTAGTCATCTCAGCTGACAGACAGACAGCACTCCAGGTTCCCATAAGTAGTGGGGAAAGGAACTTAATCTTTTGTCAGGTCTTAACCCAGAAAGACGTGTGCTCTTGTGTTTAGGTACCCACTGAAGAGAGGAAATAGAGGAGAAGAAGTGCTGAGTATAGTGTTCAGGATGTAAAGTGTCTATACTGCCTATGTGGTCCCATCCTGGGATCCTAGGTATAGAGAGTTCCTTGCCTCCTACCTTACACTACTGATGGCCCCATACCCCCTACCCTGGATCCAGAAAGGAGTATAGAAGGAGTTTTACCTCAGTCCTAAGAGGTTGAAAAATAGTAGTCTATGACCCCACTCTGGAAGTGCGCGTGAGTGTTGCTGAGTCCATGCCTTCTGCCTTTAAGGGTGAGTATAGCAAGCATCATGCTCTACCTCCCAGAATGCATATGTGTAAATCTAGGGTAGGTTGGGATTGAGTGAGATCTCCCAAGTTGCCTCACTCGCGTCATTTGCTTCCCCATTCAACACCCACATTAGCATGAACACACACACACACACACACACACACATACAAGCATGCATACATACACACACACATACACCAGAAGAAACCCACACATCCCACATGTTGATGATTACATCATGCCTTCCTTAGCCTCAGGCTAAAGTGGTAGCTGGAAAGCCAGCTGACTTTGAACAGGTAGAAACGGAGGCCAGAGGAGGTCCAGGGCAAGGCCTGAAGTCACGGTGGGAAGGTTGGCCTCATAGTAGATGAATGAGCCATTCCAGGACCTTCTCTAAGTCAGTTCAGTAATGGCCACTGCCAACGTCTGAACCTGGACACAGTCTAAAGTGTGTTTCTTCTCAGCTAAGTGGCCACAGAGGGCTTTGAAACACACATAAGATACTCAGAGGAGGGTCATCATGACTCTCCTATAGACTGGGATTGCCTAAGGGTGCTGTGTCCGGTGTCCCATTCAGGACTGCACATACCCACAAACTGCTTGCTGTTAGGATGTGGCTGCCCATCACTGTGGATGTGATAATTAAGAATGGATTGATGACATGGATAAAATCCTGATCTGCAAGTTGAGCCCCTTCAGAGCTGAATTCTCACTTCAGTAGGACTTTGGTCATGGTTGTGTGCACTTTCAAACAAACTTTCTCTTTTAGAATCATTACAGACTTCCAGAAGTCTGTGGGTCTTTAGTTCATCTTCCTCAAGGCTAATGGCAGTCAGAGTGAGGGCTGGGCCCAGGCACTCTGCTCACAGCTGCACCCACTTTGTGTAGTTCTCTCCTCTTGATTTCCATATCCTTTCCTGTCTCCCCTGGATTTTGAACTTCTAGTCCCCTAATTGTGAGGGAGTAACTGACCATGTGTGAAGACCCAGGCTATGGTCCTCAGTGATCTTGAGGAGAAAGAGACAGGTCAGGACACAGGTGATTGCATTTTCAGGCTGGATATCATGGTTTTTGTGAAGACTGAGAGGCCACACGAGTTTTGATGAGGAGCCAGGAATTCTCTCATCACAAGCCAGGTCAGCCGTATACCTCAGTCAGAATGCCCTGGCCTATCCAGAGTTTAAGCCCAGGTCAATGAAGAAACAAAGAGAGGAAAGGAAATGTCTGCAGAATAGGGGTTTGCTGCGAGTCTCCGAGAGGGTCCTGATCACTGGCGGACTGTAGTCACGTGCTGAGAGGCTACTCTCATTTCTGGTAGAACCAGATGGACAAGGATCCAGCCACGGTGGGGAGCCAATGTATTCTGGTCTGCTCAGTGCAGTAAGGATGGCTATTAAGCTGTGTGCTTCTAGATGGTAGGACATAGCAAGGAACCCCAAAATATGCATTCATCATGGATCTCCAAATACACACTCAGAATCATTCTCAACACAGCAACCATCGATGCTAACACCACACAGGACTCATCAATATACACTCATTGCAGTACTTGTAGATGGCCACTCTGCATAGCACTTACAGATGCAAGACCCTTTGCTGGAGCACTGTGAGCTTTAATGCTGGGTGCCACAGCTCTGGAGGTGATCCTGCCCCAACTTCAATGTGATGAATGGGGTTTCAGCCACACTGGACACATAGATCTTCTATGATGCATTTTATACAGCATACTCTAAAATCATAGTTGTGAGTCCGATGTGAGAAGCAGACACTTGTCCTACCTGGGTCTCTGGCAGTCACACTTCTCACTTTGGGAACAAGGAGGGGTCTCTTCCTGGCTGGTGACTCCTAGGCTGGCCACAGTGAACAGATGAGCCTCAGACAGATTCTTGGGACCTGGGCTCCTCAAATGTAGGAAGGAACAGCTATGGCTTTTTTTTAGCCAGAGTCCTGTGTCTCTAGGGACCAATTACACCCTTGTAGCTGAGGAAGCTGCCCATACCGATAATGAGCTGGATCAGGTCCTCTGAGGCAGGCTGCCCCTGCTACTGCCAATGTCTGTCAACTTGTGGAGTGCCTTGGCTTCCACTCCACATGCCTGGTTAGCAGGCAGCTGCACCTCTCACTGAGGGAACCCTGGAGGGAGGATCCCTGGGCTCAACAGTTATCCAAGTGCTTGTGCTGAAAGTTAGGCTGGTCCGAAGCAAGAACCCAGGTCTGTGTGCAGAAGGAAGGTGGGAGAAGAAGGGTGTGTGTGTAAATACAGAGGTGACTCTCCTGATCCCTCAGAAACTATAAAGCATTGAGATACTGGATAATCCAGCAGATCTTGACTCACGTCCAGGCTCCTAAGAGTTCACTTGTAGGGGGTGTCTGGTGGACCCACAAGGCCTTCCACTCTCAGGCTTCATTGCCCATACCTCAGCTTTCTTGATCTCTCACATCTCTACTCTTTCTCTCAGCTCATGTGTCTTGAGGCCTCTATGGAGGGTTTTGGTCAAGCTATTTCCTGTGGATTGTTCTTTCTATATTCCCCCTCACTTCCTTCAGTCTCTACATACTTCTGGATTATTATTAATCTCTCTTCCTCTCCAAGCTTTGGTGGATCCTGGCCCCTGGGCCTGTGGTAACCTTGTCATCTCTTCCTCTTTGGGCGTCAAAACTACTCATATCTGTCTTGCAAGGACCCATATCATTGCATTGGAAGCTTCCCTGATAATCCACAATGAATTTGTGATATGAGTTCTCTAACTAATTACAAATGAAACAGACTTTTTTCCAAATGAGTTGCCATTCATAGATTTTAGAGATATGACAAGGATGTATGTTGGGTGATTTCCAACTAATTGCAGTGATGGTGTACTGTTTATATTGCACATTCCCCAAATCCCATTCTTACAGTAAACCATGATTGTGAACCTGGTGGGATCTGTATTTAACCAAGAGACACATCTCTGGGCTGCTTTCTGAAGGCACCAGGAGGTGAGATTGCCTTAGAGTGGGGACAATTTCCAAAAAGATTCCTAGATATAATTCTTGATAATTGGTGACATTGAACAATTTTCATATGCTTATTGCCATGTGTAATTTTTTGAGAACTATCTGTTTATGTCATTAGCTCATTTATTGATTGAGTAGTTTGATTTCTTGTTTAGGTTTTTTTATTTTTAGTTCTTTGTATACAGAGACATCAATTCTCTGTGAGATGTGTAGCTGGCAGATTCCCTTGTGTCCCGCAGGCTGTCAGTTGTCTCAGTTGTTTCCTTTGCTCTGATGGAAACTTTGATTTCACAAGGCCCTATTGGTCAGTTTTCTTTAATCCTTGATAAAATGGAGTCCTTTTGAGAAATCCTGACCTATATTTATATCTTAGGGGTTTTCCCCATTGCTTCCTCTAACAGTTTCTGAGTTGGGGTCTTAGGTTAAGGTCGTTCATTTGTTTGGAGTTAATTCTTGAGAAGGGTGAGATACAGAGATTGAACCTTATTCTACTACATGTAAATATCCAGTTTCTCCAGTACCATTTGTTGAAGATATCTTTTTTCCAGTGTGTGTTTTGGCATCTCTGTAAAAAAAATCATGTGTCTGTGACCGTGCATGATCATGTCTGGGCCCTCTGTTCTGCTCTGTGGCTTTATGTGTCGTGGCAGTGTCATGCTGCTTTTGATACTAAGGCTTTGTTGTATAATTTGAAGCTGGTGGTGCCAACCATCCAGCATTATTCTTTTTGCTCAGAATTGCTTTGGCCATCCAAAGCATTTTGTTTTTCCATATAAATTTTAAGATTTCTATCTATCTCTGTGGAGAATAGTATTGGAATTTTAATTGGGATTTGTATTGAATCTGTAGATCGACTTTGATAATATGATGTTTACTGTTGATCATCAACTTGACAGGACCTGGGATACCTGGGGACAGACCTCCAGGCACACCTGTGAGGGAATATTTAACCTCTGTACATGCGTGCAAGGGACTATGTTGATTATTCATTGTTCATTGTTCATTGAGGTGAGCCACACTAAAATGGGCAAATCCATTCCCTAGGCCTTGGTCCTGGACTGTGTGAAGAGGAAAGAGCTATCTGAGCATAGGTGTTTGTTGTTTTATAAATTTTGAGTGGTAGTGCAATGACCAGCTGCCTCAAGCTCCTGCCACTGTGTCTCCTCTACCAAGATGGAGCCAAATAAACCCTTCCTGATAAGTTGCTTTTGTCAGCAACTTATTGATAAGTTGCTTTTGATGCCTCAAGGATCATATCTTACTCTGAAAGACAAACATTACCTTAATGTGAAAGGATGGACAGACATATTCCAAGTAAAAAGAACTAAGAAACAAGCAGGCATTACTGTTTTAATATCTGACAAAATAGACTTCAAGCCCAAACTTATCAAAACATCAAAAATAGAAAAAGCAATTAAGACAGGTAGGAGTGATATTCTCATTCAATATATTTTGTGAAAAGTATATACGATGGACAAAATCTTGGTGAAAGTAATCAAAACAGAGAGAAGACATAACCAGAAAATTAGAGATGAAAAGTGGGAAGTAAAACCACCCACTATTATTGTGTTGAGATTAATATGTGACTTTATATCCAATACTATTCTTTTATGAAATTAGGTGTACCAATTTTGGGTGTATATATTTATAATTGTAATGTACTCAGGATGAATTGTGCTCTTAGTCAGTATAAAGTGACCTTCTTTACCATGTTTGATAAGTTTTGGCTTGAAGTCTATTTTCTCAGATATTAAAACAGTAATGCCTGCTTGTTTTTTAGTCCTTTTTACTTAGAATATGTTTGTCCATCTTTTCACATTCAGGTAATGTTTGTCTTTGATAGTGAGATGTGATCCTTGAGGCATTAGATGGAATGTGTGTGTGTGTGTGTGTGTGTGTGTGTGTGTGTGTGTGTGTGTGTGTAGAGCCATTTCTCTATCCCTGTATCCTTATTTTTTAATCTAGTCTCACAGATTGGAGAATGAGACCATTAATACATTTATTACTGATGTGTGTTAATTTTAGGTGCAGTGTTTGGTGCTTTCTAAATCACTATTTTCTTAATTACTGTTCATGTTTGCTATATTCTTTACCCTTAGCTTCTTGAATGTTTTTCATTCTCTTTGGACTCCCAGATTCCTCTGTATATCTGGCCTAGTGATTATGGATAGATTTTCTTTAGCTTTCGTCTATGACAGATAGTTTTGCTGGGTATAATAGCTTGTGTTAAAAGCTATGACCACTGAGAATATAAAATATATCCTTCCAACCCTTTTGGCTTTTAAAGTTACTGTTGGTAGAACATCTGTTATTTTGATGGGTCTACTCTTAAATATGACATGATGGTTCTTTTGCAGCTTTCTTAGTTTTATATATTTAGTGTTTTAACTATAATATGGCACACTCTTTCTTTTGGTCCTTTCCTTTATGTATATGACTACACTGTAGCTGCCTTCAGACACACCAGAAAATGGCATCAAAACCCAGTGCAAATATTTGTGAGCTACCATGTGGTTGCTGGGAATTGAACTCAGGACCTCTGGAAGAGAAGTCGGTACTCTTAACCACTGTGCCATCTCTCCAGCCCTCTTTTGGTACTTTCCATTTGGTGTACAGAATGCTTCTTGTGTCTGGTTTAGCATCCCTTTGCCTATATTGAGGAAATTATTTCATATGATTTTTGAAAGTGTTTTCTATGCCTTCAGTATAAAATTCTCCCTTTTCTGTGGTTAGAATCCAAAGACCTGATATTTTTATAGAATCCATTCTGTCATTTTTCACTTATGCATTTTTATGATTTGCCTTTGTACTTGTCTGAACGTTCTGATTTCTCTACTGTGTCTTTAAGTCCTCATAGTCTGTCTTCCCTGAAATCTATTCCATTTGTGAGGCTTTCCATTTAGTTTTTTTATTAGATTTATTGAATTTTAATTTCAGTTTTATTTTTCAAATCAAAAGTAGATAAGTAGTAGTTGAAAGGGAGCTGTAGGAACAAAGGGGAAGGGTTGAAGAGGAAAATATTTTGACTAATGGTAGCTGTAATGAGAATTATATATTTTTATTTCTTTAAAAAACATAGAAATATTATAAGAATATGTGTTTGTTTTAATCCTGAATGTGTGATTGTCCACAGCAGCTAACTTTGATTTGCCTCGTGCTCTAGCAGTGTCAATATTTTGCCAGCTGCAGATTGCTGTTGATTACTGATAAGTAATCATGAACAAAGAAGAAATAAGAACAAAAAGAGTTATATATTGTGGTGGTGAGGAAAGATCAAACTTGCTTTAAGGAACCAGACATCCCTAATTAGCAGGAAGTAGTTGAAACATAACATTACCCTGTCTCCAACCTCTGATTTTATTCTCTCTCTCTCTCTCTCTCTCACACACACACACACACACACACACACACACACACACACACACACACACACACCTAGTGTTAAGGGGTTAAAAGGATGGAAGAAAGGGGTGGAGAACTGTGGGAAAAAGAATAATCTACAAAATAGCTAATGACCAGTTATAAGTGGTGCCCAGACACAGAGCTAGACAGAATTGGAAATTTGATTTCCAGTGCCATACAGGAAATGACAGGGGATGATTTTTAAGAGGTCAGCAAAATTTTATTGTGGTTGCTACCACTAGGACATGTCCTGGTTGCTCCCAGAGGTGATTTTATGTTTTTCCTTTTAATTTGTTGTATATTCTATTTCAAAGGAAGTTAGAAGGATGCTGAGCAGTAGGGAAAAACTGCCTGCAAGATTGGAGGGACCTTAGAAACAAAAAATGGCTGAAATGGGAAAACAAAAGGGTTCACTCTGCCCTCTTTTCTGAAAGGGTTGCAGAGTTGGTTGTGCCATTGGAAAAACTGTGGGAGGAAGTGGAAGTACTTGGAGGTGAGGAGCACTGGAAAAGGGAGAACAAAGACTCAGTCCTGGTGACTGAGTAAGATAGCAGGGCTGGAGAGATGGCTCAGCTGTTAAAGCTAGGCTCACAACCAAAAATATAAGAGAGCAGGAGTTTTCCACAGGAAGAAAGATGGAAACAAATTATGCTGGAGGATGGTTAGGTCAGAGAAAAGCTGAAAGAGTGGGAGGAAAATCTGATGAAAGAGCGGGAGGACAATCTGATCAAACAGCCCATTTTAAGAGAAAAGATAAATCTTGAATCAACCAAGCTACCAGAGTGGGAGGAGAGGTGGCCCAAGGTTACAAAATCACTACCATCAGTTTTCCCAGTAGTCACACAGAATATACTTGCTAACAGGTGGAACAAGGTTGTGATGAGATAGGATGGCATGCTATAGAAATAATAGATCTAAAGCATTTAAAAGAGGTCATGATTTCATATGGGATGCACTCACCTTATGTGAAACAAATTCTGAATAACTGGGCTAGTTGAAATAGAATTATTCTCCAAGACAGGAAAGGATTGGTAACAGCTGTACTAGAGGCTGCTCTGCAGTTTCAATGGTTAACACAGTGGAGGAAAGAAGCCTTGGATATTGAACAGCATAATAGATGAAGGGGAATGAATATAGTTAAAGATCAGTTGCTGATATACAAGAACAGATTCAATTTGGTGACACTACCATAGAACAATGTCCCTTTAGTGGCTTTAAGAGCTTAGGACAAATTTGAGGAGCACGAGGAAATGAATCCACCTCATTTACAAAGGTTATACAAGGCTCTAGAGAACTCTTCACTGATTTTTTTTTAATAAAGATTAGTCTCAGCTGTGACCTAAGCTGTATCAGACCCTGAGACAAGGCAGGTGTTGATAGAGACCTTGGCTCTTGAAAATATAAATATTGAATGTAAAAAATGTTATAGGACCATTCAACGTGTGAGCAGTGCCTGTGGATAAGGATTTTGACTGATATTGGTTCTAACATGTACCATGTTAATATCATAGGTCACGCTATAGCTAGAGGTCTCAGATCTCAAAATGACCTGTCCTATAATTAGAATTGAGCAGGAGAGATCTGAACATCTTACCTACCAATCTGAAAAGTGCTTGTTTTATTGAAAATGTTTCTGTTTTATAATTTTCTGACAAACACAGCACAATAAATGGCTTAGAACAGAAGGGGAAAATATAGTGAGAATTTGGGGTTCTGGAACTTTGGGTTATTTAAAAAGCACATAAATTTTTATAAGAATATATTTTTGTTTTAATCGCAGGTATGGGGATATGGGACTGCTTCAGATTATCCACAGCAGCCAACTATGATTTACCTCATGCTCTATCTGGCAGGGCCATAATTTTGGCAGCTGCAGATAGTTTCTGCAATTGTGTGACATTTGGCATTGTGGGGACTTTTTAAAGGGCAAATAAATGCTAAGGCCCAGAGAGGCAGGATGGGTGTGGGTTGTTGGTTGGTTACTGTAGGTCATGGTTTGTAAGTAGTCGTGCACAAACAAGAAACAACAAGAAGAAAAAAATTAGATATCCTGAAAGCAAAGATAAAATTTGCTTCAAGGAACTCAATGCCTGTAATCATCAGGAAGCAGTCTAAAGATAATGTCCCCATATCTTACCCCTGACCTTATTCAGGGAGCTCTTTCCTTTGTCTTTCTATCAATTTTCTCTCTTATTTAGTGTTCGGTGTTTAGAAGGGTGAAAGAAAGAAGATTCTACAGAGTAGCCAAAGACCAGGTAGACTGAAAAAAAGAATAGTAATACGATGCTGCCAGATAACACACAACAGCATCATCTCTCAGGAGGCTGAGCCACAAAGACCCTCAAACTGGTCCAGTCTATGGTTTTATTTGGGGGAGGAGAAGATGAGAAAAAGGGAAAGAGTAAGGATAAAACAAGAAGAACATATTGTATAGGACTGGACCAGAGCGTCACTGAGCAGGCATTCTAGATTTATTTATTTTATTTATATATGTACATTGTTGCTGTCTTCAGATGGGCATTGAATCCGATTACAGATGGTTGTGAGACACCATGTGGTTGCTGGGAATTGAACTCAGGACCTCTGGAAGAGCAGTCAATGCTCTTCACCACTGAGCCATCTTTCCAGTCCATGTGAAGGCATTTTAAATCGACAAGATAAAGGAATAGATGGAGAAGGAGGAGATTGCTGGGTGAGAAATACAGATTATGACAACAACTTGTTCATTCCTCAGCTACTGGAAGCCTGTCTCTCTGCTGTGAGTGATCCTGTTCTCTCTCTCTCTCTCTCTCTCTCTCTCTCTCTCTCTCTCTGTCTGTCTGTCTGTCTCTGTCTCTGTCTTCCTTTACAATTGAATTACAAGTTCCTGAGAGTTTCTCTGTGATGGGAAGTTCCATTTGCTCTCCCTACAGATGCTATTCTTTGTGTAAAAATAAAACAAATACATTTATCTTTTTAGTTGGTAAACCTGCTTCCATCTTTAATAATGACAAGATTTTATACATACAAAAGAATTGCTCTAAAAATCATTTTCTTTATGCTGAATATCAACAAATGGTTGGTTTGTGTACCTGTGTGTTCAGCTTCCTGTAAACATTTCCCAGGTAGAAAGAGTTTTAAACAGAAAGAGATTAAGAAGCCTTGGTTCAAGATGACATCTTACACGACCCCAACTCTTACTGCTACCTGCTGATGGAGAAGCCATCAGTTCAGCAGGTATAGGGTCAGAAGTAGAGGTTCACGGTGTTCCTTTGTGGACAGCCCTCAGCCATTTATTCCCTAGTGCATCCTACTCAAAAGACTCAGAAGGAGGCAATCAGGCAGAATAGATGCTCAAGCCCCAGCAAAAGAAAGTGTTTCAGGATTTGAGCCAGCCCAGCCCTGGAGTTTCCTGAACTACATTCCTCATATGGTTTAGGACAAATCAGTCAATGTCCATTCACATTCACAATTGTGGAGTAGACACACTGTGGGCCCACAAGGGAATCGAAGAACTTCTCAGGTGGTGGTGCACGCAAAATCCCAGCACTTGAAATGTAGAGGCAGGAGGTCGTTCTTGGTGGCATATCAAGTTTGAGATGAACCTGGGCTATAAGCAGACAGCAGACGACAGACAGACAGACAGAAAGAAAGACAGACAGACAAAAACCAACCAACCAAACAAACAAAAAATGTGACTGCTGTCATTGCTTCTGTAGACACTAACACCAAATACAGTAAGTAAGTCTCTCACGAGAAGGTAACATGGAGTGCTTACAGAGCAACTAATGGTTGGTTTGCGGCCATCCTAGGTTATGGGATCCCCAGTGTTCTTTCACCTTTGTGTTTTTTTCTAATGAATCTCCAGGTTAGCATGACTTTTGTTACCAAGATAACACTAAAACTGGACAAATATTTAACAAATACCATGTTAACAGAAACATAGCCCAGCTTCAGCCAATCGTAGGCAGTCAATTGTTCAAACATCACTTCCTTTTTCTGTCCACAGATATTGCTGGGTCCACTACTCTTCTCTTTCCTGAGACAAAAGCAACGTAAGGAAATTGGGCTTTTGTCTCGCAGTTAGAGGGTGAGGTCCCTCATGGTGGAGAAGGTGTGTTGACAGTGGCTCTAGCTATGGCAGTGGGAGCAGGAGAGAGCCGGCCTCATTTTACCCACAGTCAGGAGGGAGGGAGAGAGGGGGCCATATTAACTTGGTCTCCTCCTTTTTATTCAGTCCAGGGCACCAATATGCTTTCTCCACCCTAACCCCAAATCCTCACTTGAACCCTAGCCACCCCATCCCATTGCTACTCATCCCTTCTAGAAAAGCCCAACAACCCCTGCACAGTCTCTCCTCCTCCCAGAGGGCCTCTGTTCATCTCTTAGACAGCTGCAAGTAGGCCTAGGCAGGCCTTTTAAGCTTTAGTGGCCAGACTTGTGCATGCTGGGGACTCTGCCCCCAGCATCTCCCTCCTTTGCAGACACCAAGCCCTAAACCGTATCAGCAACTCTGTGATCGGCACCATTTCAGCTGCTTCCTGCCTCTGAGCTTTGCTGCTACTTCCTTTCCTCTTCTCCACCTTGCAACACAAATCACTCATGTTCTAAAGTTGTAGGAGCCACACCACCCAGGTTCTCCTCACCTGCCCCCTGTGGGTTTTCTATCTTCTTGTCCCAGGAACCTCCTGCACATGCTTCTGCTTCGTATGCCCCAAGCCATCGCTCCCAGCCTGCCTCCTGGTTTGTAAGGGACACCTGGCACTATGGTGAATTTTAAGGAAGCAACAGTCCCAATAGTGCCCCCTTGACTGTCAACTGAGATCAACTCAAGCAGTGGTAGGACTTTATATGCTGAGCAACAGAAGGGCTATGGGGAGGGAGATCTCAAGAGAAAAGGCTAAAACTGTTCTCCTGAATTGTTACCGACCATGCCCTACAAGGTAAAACAAGTCTATGAACTCTCACAGTCCCCGGATACACTGATTTGGGGACTCTGAGAGCTTGTCTTGCCATGTTTCACTATTTCCACACTTCCACATACTGAGACCAACTCATACTGTCGACCTGAGCTGCCTGGCCCAGCAGAGCCATGACATGTGTATGGTAAATTGTAGAGGGGTAGAAAGTGCATTCAATGTTACCAAGTCCAACTCAGCTCGAATATACAAAGGGCTCAAATGGCATTGGTACATAAACAGTACCCATCGCTCCCACTCCACACAAGAAAAGGAGATGCTCTAAATACCTTTAGCACTACAGCAACGGCAAGGGTTCCCATTAGCATCGGCACCAAAGAGGCCCAGGAAGTGCTCTGGAAGCAGAAGGTGCCCCCCTTCCTACAGTGGAGTTTGACTCAAGCCCAAGGCCTTTCTTAAGGCATCTTTAAATTCTTTGTTCCTCAGGCAGTAGATCAAGGGATTCAAGATGGGTGTGAGAACTGTATACAGAACAGAGATGAGTTTGTTCGAGCTCCGTGTATCAATGGCCTGGGGCCTAACATACATGAAAAGCAAGGCTGTATAGAAGATGGTGACCACAGTGAGGTGGGAGGCACAGGTGGAGAAGGCTCTCCACCTGCCTGTGGCTGAAGGGATCCGCAGCACAGCCAGGGTGATGTGGCCATAGGAGAGGATGGTGGCCAGGAGAGGGAACACCAGGATGATGAAGGCCAGGATGAAGTCCACCAGCTCCGCGGTAGAGAAGTCAGTGCAGGCCAACTTGAGGATAGGGGAGATGTCACAGAAGAAGTGGTTCAAGACATTGGAGCCACAGAAGGTGGCGCTGGAGATAAAGTAGACCTTGATCACAGAGATGGTGAAGCCACTAGCAAAAGAGAAGGCCACAAGCTGGACACACAGCCCTGTGGTCATGATGACTTGGTAGCGCAGGGGGTGGCAGATGGCCACATAGCGGTCATAGGCCATGGAAGCCAGGAGTACACACTCTGTACACACCAGGGAGCTGAAGAAGTAGAGCTGAGTCATGCATCCAATGAAAGAGATGCGTTTCCTCTGCAGGAGGAAGCCGTCCAGCATCTTAGGGATGATGTCACAAACATACCAGATCTCCAAGGTGGACATGATGCCCAAGAAGTAGTACATGGGTCTGTGGAGGGAGGCGCTGCTCCAGACAGTGAGGATGATGGCTAGGTTCTCCACCAGCACAAAGAGGTAGATGAGCAGGAAGAGGAGGAAGAGCAGGTACTGCAGCCTGGGGGCGGTGGGGAAGCCCAGCAGGATGAACGTGCTGACCTTGGTGATGTTCTCCCCCTTCATCCTTCTGCATCTGAAAGAATCAACAAGGCATTGTGCCAGGAGAAGGGTAGCTGGCAGGAAGAACAGGCAGCGAAACCTGCAGAAATGGAAACCTGCCAGGAAAGGAAAAAGAACTATAAGTGTAGTCAGTACTTGGTACCAGATGTTGTGGCGCTGATGCTGGGCTTGGAAATGGGCTGTCCATATCCCTCTCTATCCACAGCGACGGTGAGACTGTGATTCACACCCTGGAACCCTCCAGCAAATCTGTGAACATGAGAGAGTGGCGGATTCTGTGTGCCTGCTCTCTAGGCAAGTGACTCACAGTTATTAGGGTCACATGGGGTTATTGTTTTGAGTTTAACCATTCCTCCCACATTAGCAGAGGTTAGACCTTTGTTTGATTTCAGAGGAAAAAAAATTTAAATAGACATGACATAATCAGGGCTTCTGGGGTGGTCGGTTCAGGTTATGGAGACCCTATAATCAGGCACATTTCCTTGGGTCTGGTTTTCAGGCACAGGATGGTGGCTGCACCCCTGTCTCTATAGACCACACCAAACATCAGCAGTCATAGAATTTCCGCACCACTCTGGGTCAGGGGAAGCCAGAACTCTGGTGTCTGAAGGCAGCAGAGTAGAGGAAGTCTAGAATAGCACTGAGGTGCTTGACTCACCAGGATGAAGAGCATCTTTGCCCTTCCCATGTCTAAGCAACAGGAGTCATTCTCATGCCTCAGTGCAGCTGGGAATGAGCCTCATCTCCACTTTCAGTCTGTGCATTTACCTGAGGCCATGGCTGCACTGGGACACTGAATACCAGGGCTGCTGCTCTCTTCACGAGATACCAAGAACAGAAAAGGTGGACCCATGTGGGTGCTGGCTAGACTGCTGAGGTGGAAAGCTGCGGTGGCTGGTACTGTCTAGAACAAGTCTCGAAGACTGCAGAAGCCAAGGTCACAGGATGAGCAAAGTAGTGCTCGAAAGGAGAAGCAGGGAATCTTATCTGAGAAGGAAATGCTGGGCTACAGGGAGAAAGCTACGCTAGTGACCTAAAGCAAGTATTTGAAATTAACAAGCCATCCAATGTCCCTTCAGGATGGGCATGGTTATGTTTGCTGCTTAAGACTATAGAGTATTTCCCAGCCATCCCTGGGACAGGGCAGGCCTGTCAG